>NC_079551.1:15756013-15981013 GCF_015846415.1 Triplophysa dalaica
TTCATAGAGAATTATGATTGTTTCAGTGTGTAAGTGAAATTGTAACAGTGTTTCCCCGAGGTTAACAGCTTTGGGTTGGTTGGTTGGGGAAAATTGACACAGACACAAACACTTAAAGCAGTCATGGTGTTCATTTGTTTCTTTTAATGGCAGTAGTGAATATATTAACTGAACAACTATTTGAACTGGGTGTTCTGTGATGCTCAGATGCCATATGGTTGTCAAGTTTGTCCTTTCTGTAGGACTGGCCGGGTCTGATTTCCTCTCACAACCGCTTGTTTATGCTGTCTACATATTCCACAGAACATTCCTAAAACTAAAAAGAAATCTTAAATCATTTCCATTTCATTCTTTATGTGCTATCTATCTATCCATCCATCCATCCATGTCACATAAATTGGTTGTGTGGGAGGGTAATGCTTTGTAAAAGTAAAAACATGTTAATATAAGATATCTCATATAGAAAAACGTATTCAAATCTTTTTAAAATTGATCACGTGCTCAGGACATTCCCATGCAACACAGAGCGGCCTGTATAGCATATTAAATATCTCTTGTCTTATTTAATCAGCAGATTTACAATGTCCTGACTAAAAACATTTTAAACACACACATGTAAATAGTAAGCGGCATGTAATTCATTAATATACATTTTATTGTTAATGAAATTACAGTTTTTAGTTACCCGTCATGTAATTACCACAGTATATTATGAACAAGTTAGGCCGTACGTAATTGGTAGATGAGAACCCTGCTGTCACATTTATTTATGTATGTATTTAGTTACTTACCAAGATCAGTCTTGTACAGCCAAGGGGAGTATTTCCCCTCTGACAGCCAAGCTGGGTCAAAACCTGTCATCCGGTGATGAATGGACTTTTGATGCTTGTCAGGGGCAGGATGCGCAACACTTAGACTTGAGCAGGAGAGCTACCCCGGCTGCTACTCGCAGTAGAGTGAGTGTTGCCATCTTCAGTTCCTGTGAGCGTTGAAAAAGCGCAAATATTTTTATCTGGTTTTCATCTGATTGACGCGACATATTTCCCGCCGCGCACTCTCTGTCCGCTAGTGTTTGTTTGTGTGTGTGTGAATGTGCGTGCGTGCGTGCGTACTCATTGGGATAATTGTAAACTTGCAAACACAGACAGAAAAGACATGCCATTGTGGAAATAAGATAAATAACATATTACTTAAAGGCTATTTAGTTTGTTTAAAAACATAACAAACTGTAATCTGGCGCTATAAAGAAAATCAAATCAAATTTACTTGACCTTCAAGTGTGGCGGGGCGAGCCATTAGGAGGGCGGGGCGCCCCCCTTATATAATGGTAGGGGAAACACTGTGTAATTTAACACCTAAAAACAGCTTTATTGTGTTCGTTTGTCTTTGTTTGATCTTTTAGAACAACAAACAGAGAAGAAGAAGAAGAAGGGTGTTCGCGCCAGCTTTAAGAAAGGATGGCGGGCTGTGAAGGGCTGCTGCTCTTGCAATCAAAGCAATGACCTGGATCCATCTGAAGAGCCGTATCTACCAGTCTTGAACCCGGTGGTCTTGGCAGACACAGCTGATCGCCCTGGTCGTGACTGGAAGCAAACGCCTCTTGAAGATCCGGTCGTTCCTCCGCAAGATCCTTCTGGACTCAAGCACACTGCTCCAGAAGAACCAACTGACGACAGAGCAGGTCCGTCTAACCGTGAGAAAATAGCTCCAAATAATTTTCATATCAGTCACCAAAGCTCAGCTGAAGTCGCTTAAGCACACTTTGAAAGCACATTTGTAACAATAACCTATAAGTGTAATATCTGTTTCATTAACAGATTTCACAATATCACTGTACAACATGTCTGTCAAAGTGGGCTGCGTAACTGTTTCTGTACAGTTCAAATGTGTAGCCTATAGTTGTTAAACACCACAGTAAACTAAACCCTACTGCAATTGCAGGAATGTCCAGCTGTCTGAGATATTCGATATGCAACAGATCTACTATTCGACATTTTGGGGGGGTGAAACTTGTGCAAAACAAAACTGATAAGGCTTTATTAATTAATCCTTCGTAGGCTCTTGGAGTCAATTTCATTAATTTGATTCTTAGTGATACATTTCTGCTATCTTCTGGTAATTCTTTGATTTTTCTTTACTCTTTCTCTGGTTTTATTTTCTAGAAAAACAACCAGAAGGGAAGAAGAAGAAGAAGGGTGTACGTGCCCGCTTTAAGAATGGATGGCAGGCTATGAAGCCTTCCTGCGCCCGAAACAACAAAGTGGTGCCTTTATCTACACAGCCTGACCTGGATCCATCAGATTCTCAACCAGCTCCTGAAGATCCTCAGCCAGTTCCTGTAGATCCTCAGCCACCTCCTGACGATCCTCAGCCAGCTCCTGAAGAACCTCAGAAAGCTCCTGAAGAACCTCAGACAGCTCCTGAAGAACATCAGACAGCTCCTGAAGAACATCAGACAGCTCCTGAAGAACCTCAGACAGCTCCTGAAGAACCTCAGACAGCTCCTGAAAAACCTCAGACAGCTCCTGAAGAACCTCAGACAGCTCCTGAAGAACCTCAGACAGCTCCTGAAGAACCTCAGACAGCTCCTGAAGAACCTCAGACAGCTCCTGAAGAACCTCAGACTGCTCCTGAAGAACCTCAGACAGCTCCTGAAGATCCTCAGCCAGCTCCTGTAGATCCTCAGCCAGCTCCTGAAGATCCATCTGAAGACAGACCAGGTCTGTCTAACCATGAACAAAAAGCTAAAGAGAGAACTGTGTTTTATTTAATTGTTTGTTGTGATATATTTCTGGCATCTAAAAATCATTTTTACTGTTTGTTTTTCTCTCTTTGTGTTTATCTTTTAAAACAACAAACAGAAGGGAAGAAGAAGAAGAAGGGTGTCCATGCCCGCTTTAAGAAAGGATGGCAGGCTATGAAGCACTCCTGCGCCCGAAACAACAAAGTGGTGCTTTTACCTACACAGTCGGACCTGGCTCCAACAGATCCTCAGCCAGTTCCTGAAGCTCCTCAGCCAGCACCTGAAGCTCCTAAGCCAGCTGCTGAAGCTCCTCAGCCAGCTCCTGAAGATCCTCAGACAGCTCCTGTAGATCCTCAGCCAGCTCCTGAAGATCCACCTGAAGACAGACCAGGTCTGTATAACCATTAGTAGAAAGCTCCAGAGAGAACTGTGTTTTATTTAATTGTTTGTTGTGATATATTTCTGGCATCTAAAAATCATTTTTACTGTTTGTTTTTCTCTCTTTGTGTTTATCTTTTAAAACAACAAACAGAAGGGAAGAAGAAGAAGAAGGGTGTCCATGCCCGCTTTAAGAAAGGATGGCAGGCTATGAAGCACTCCTGCGCTCGAAACAACAAAGTGGTGCTTTTACCTAAACAGTCGGACCTGGCTCCAACAGATCCTCAGCCAGTTCCTGAAGCTCCTCAGCCAGCACCTGAAGCTCCTCAGCCAGCTGCTGAAGCTCCTCAGCCAGCTCCTGAAGCTCCTCAGCCAGCTCCTGAAGTTCCTCAGCCAGCTCCTGAAGTTCCTCAGCCAGCTCCTGAAGTTCCTCAGCCAGCTCCTGAAGCTCCTCAGCCAGCTCCTGAAGCTCCTCAGCCAGCTCCTGAAGCTCCTCAGCCAGCTCCTGAAGATCCTCAAGTCTTGAAGCCGGTGGTCTTAGCAGACAAGGCTGTTCGCCCATGGGAGCGGGACTTTAGTGAAGAACTAGAGGATTTCTATCGTGGTTTCTCTGTCTTTGGTCCATATGTTCAGAGAGTATTCAGAAGTTATCGACCAATTTGTCTTCCCATATTTCCGGCTCCATATTTGTCTGACAAACCGTTTCTTCATGAATTGGATAAATTTGGTAAGTATACTGCCATTATGTTCAGGTTAACTTTCATTCTGTCCTGCTTTTCGTAATCAATCTTAAATTAAATGAAACTAAATAAATTTGGAACGGGAATGGAAATTGATTAGAATCGAAATACTTTAAATAAGAATCGAACTGAATCGCCAAATTGGATCCAATACCCAGCCCTATTATTAAATATTGAATTAATGTCAACTATTATTCTGATCAAATGAATTGTCAGAATGACTTTTGATGGCCCTGATATTCTTTTGAAAGAGAAATTTGGTTTTCTTTTTGACTGTCCTGCTGTTATACTTAAACACCTTTTCATTCTGTTGAATCACGTTGGATGTACTGTATCTTTCCTCTATCTCCGAACTCTGCTAGCATCCGTGCGCGAAAGAGGCCAAGTGTGTTTGCTCTGCGCTCAACTTAAGTTTTTTTTTTTTTTAAATAATCAAACGTTGCGCGACACAACGAATCAAATATGAAATTCATTTCCAACTCTTTTAGTAATCGATTTTTATCTATTTAATCGATTCGTTGTTGCAGCACTTGTTTGTTTGATTGTTTTTAAAACATCACTGCTCTTGGAGTTTGTGTGACTCAATCACGTGTTCCTTATGTATTGTTTGTTTTTAGAACCTTTTTCAGCGCTTTATGAGCTGAGAAGATTGTGTCTAGGAAGAGGACATGGCGGCATTGTGTATGAGGGTACTCGCAAGTCCGATGGCCTGAAGGTACGTTTGCTTTATTCATCAACATATCTGGATCAAAACACTCACAAGGATAAAAAAGTTTGATGTACTGTTGTAAACCTGACATGTGATGATTCTCTTTGCAGGTCGCCATCAAATTTTTTCGCAAGTCGCTCGAAAGGCAAAGATTTATTCATGTTGTGAGTCATATTTACATTTTTTTTAATGTGAAGTGGGGTCCAAAAATCTTAAAAAATCTTCCGTATAGGTTACAAATCAAACAAGAGAATTTGAAGGCATTGGCGTTGATTTCTGTGTGTAGTTGAGCACATGAGCTGGACATGACACATCAGGTTTTGTACACACATTAAAAGAGGCACATAAAAAATACTAAGACATTCATACACATCCTTTTCAATTGTTTCAATTGTCCAATTGTTATGCGAATAAATTAATTAATTAAAAAAAAAAATCATTAGAAAATGTATTTCTCATTGAAGTTTCATACTTTAAGTCCCCACTGTATCTCAACACAAATGATTAGTGGAAATTGAAAAGTTGCCTACGTCTGCTAACCTTTATGACCTTTTTTCACCAGCCTGGACATAACGAGCCTCTCGTCTCACAAGTGGCTGTAAATCTGATGCTACAGAAACCAGATAGATGCCCCAACATTGTGGCTCTGTTGGACTGGTTTGAAGAGGACAACATCTACATCCTCGTTCTAGAATATCCATATCCCTGTTTAAGCATGAAAGATTTTCTTGAGATAGAACATCTGTCTGAAGATCAGGCACGTCCTCTCATGCGACAAGCAGTGAACGCAGCCCAACACTGCATCGACCACAACATCTGCCATGGTAGCTTGGAGATCAGAAACATGCTGATCAATGTACAGACCATGACGCTCATGTTCATAGACTTTGGACGTGCCGATCTTGCCTCAACTTGGGGCAAACCCGACCCTAAACACCCCGGTGAGTTGAGTTTGTGGTTGCCGATGTAAATACCCTTGTACAAACATTGTAGCCAACCCAAAATGAGTTTCCCCTCAACAGCACCCTGTCAGAATTTACAGTAATGGATTGATGGCGTTATACTTTGACTTGAATGATTTTTGCCAGTGAAATGTTTGCTCACTTCTTGTTTGTGTTCCATGACGCTCATGTTGATAGACCCTAGAAGTGGCATACCTGGCCCAACTTGGGTCGAACCAGGCGGTGAAAGCTGGGGTGAGTGCTAGCCGATGTAATGACCGTCGTATAAACATTGAAGCCAGTCCAAAATGAGTTTCCTCCCAACAGCAGTACTGGATTGATGGTGTTATACTTTGACTTGAATGATTGTTACCTGTGAAATGTTTGCTCACTTCATACTTGTGTTCCAGGTCGAGGTCATGCGGTTGCCGATACAGTCTGTTGTTTGGGTAAGCTGCTCCTGCATACGAGAAGTGGACGTAGGACGCTTTATCAATGCTATTTTACTACAGAAGACAGAGCTGAGATCGAAGAACTTGGTTTAACTGAAGGTAAGAGACCAGCACTATCCTTGTGAAATGCAAAGCAAGATTCTGTTCAGTCACTGGGTGATGTCTCACCAAATGCAACTTCCTAAATATAAGTTGAATGAAAACAGGATATTGTTTTTAAAAATGTGTTAAATGAAACTACATATTTCAGTAGCTATTGTTGTGTTTGACAGTGAGTTTACAAAGAACATGCGTGACTAATCGTTCCTCTTGTAAACACTTCTCCTCACAGAATGCCTTGACTTGATCAATCGGTCCGTTTTCGCTCCACCACCCGACAGGCCAACAATAGAAGAGTTCCTGGACCATGAGTGGTTCAAGCAGGGTTAAAGGTCAAGAGTATTTTATGTTTTTCTCGACTTCATTTAGTTAATTTAGCATAGCCGGTCGTCTTTTTAGCTGGTTGATTTTTTTCACTTTTAATTTTATCGTTTTACATTTTTTACTATTCAGTAATACCGTAAACTTTTTGGCCATATAAAAATACTTTAGTTAATGAGAAAATACTCATGTGCATCACACGATGTATAAAGACGGGTGTCTGACTCGTGAAAGTGCATCCAGCGTTGTATAAAGAAGACGGGTGTCAGACTCGTGTCTGCTCATCCTGTGTAGTATAAAGAAGACGGGTGTCTGACTCGTGTCTACTCATCCTGTGTTGTATAAAGAAGACGGGTGTCAGACTCATGTCTGCTCATCCTGTGTTGTATAAAGAAGACGGGTGTCAGACTCGTGTCTGCTCATCCTGTGTTGTATAAAGAAGACGGGTGTCTGACTCGTGTCTGCTCATCCTGTGTTGTATAAAGAAGACGGGTGTCTGACTCGTGTCTACTCATCCTGTGTTGTATAAAGAAGACGGGTGTCAGACTCATGTCTGCTCATCCTGTGTTGTATAAAGAAGACGGGTGTCAGACTCGTGTCTGCTCATCCTGTGTTGTATAAAGAAGACGGGTGTCTGACTCGTGTCTGCTCATCCTGTGTTGTATAAAGAAGACGGTGGCTGACTCGTGTCTGCTCATCCTGTGTTGTATAAAGAAGACGGGTGTCAAGACTCGTGTCTGCTCATCCTGTGTTGTATAAAGAAGACGGGTGTCAGACTCGTGTCTGCTCATCCTGTGTTGTATAAAGAAGACGGGTGTCAGACTCGTGTCTGCTCATCATGTGTTGTATAAAGAAGACGGGTGTCTGACTCGTGTCTGCTCATCCTGTGTTGTATAAAGAAGACGGGTGTCTGACTCGTGTCTGCTCATCATGTGTTGTATAAAGAAGACGGGTGTCTGACTCGTGTCTGCTCATCCTGTGTTGTATAAAGAAGACGGTGGCTGACTCGTGTCTGCTCATCATGTGTTGTATAAAGAAGACGGGTGTCTGACTCGTGTCTGCTCATCCTGTGTTGTATAAAGAAGACGGGTGTCTGACTCGTGTCTGCTCATCATGTGTTGTATAAAGAAGACGGGTGTCTGACTCGTGTCTGCTCATCCTGTGTTGTATAAAGAAGACGGTGGCTGACTCGTGTCTGCTCATCATGTGTTGTATAAAGAAGACGGGTGTCTGACTCGTGTCTGCTCATCATGTGTTGTATAAAGAAGACGGGTGTCTGACTCGTGTCTGCTCATCCTGTGTTGTATAAAGAAGACGGGTGTCTGACTCGTGTCTGCTCATCCTGTGTTGTATAAAGAAGATGGGTGTCAGACTCGTGTCTGGTCATCCTGTGTTGTATAAAGAAGACGGGTGTCAAGACTCGTGTCTGCTCATCCTGTGTTGTATAAAGAAGACGGGTGTCAGACTCGTGTCTGCTCATCCTGTGTTGTATAAAGAAGACGGGTGTCTGACTCGTGTCTGCTCATCCTGTGTTGTATAAAGAAGACGGTGGCTGACTCGTGTCTGCTCATCCTGTGTTGTATAAAGAAGACGGGTGTCTGACTCGTGTCTGCTCATCCTGTGTTGTATAAAGAAGACGGGTGTCTGACTCGTGTCTGCTCATCCTGTGTTGTATAAAGAAGACGGGTGTCTGACTCGTGTCTGCTCATCATGTGTTGTATAAAGAAGACGGGTGTCTGACTCGTGTCTGCTCATCCTGTGTTGTATAAAGAAGACGGTGGCTGACTCGTGTCTGCTCATCCTGTGTTGTATAAAGAAGACGGGTGTCAAGACTCGTGTCTGCTCATCCTGTGTTGTATAAAGAAGACGGGTGTCAGACTCGTGTCTGCTCATCCTGTGTTGTATAAAGAAGACGGGTGTCAGACTCGTGTCTGCTCATCATGTGTTGTATAAAGAAGACGGGTGTCAGACTCGTGTCTGGTCATCATGTGTTGTATAAAGAAGACGGGTGTCAGACTCGTGTCTGGTCATCATGTGTTGTATAAAGAAGACGGGTGTCAAGACTCGTGTCTGCTCATCCTGTGTTGTATAAAGAAGACGGGTGTCAAGACTCGTGTCTGCTCATCCTGTGTTGTATAAAGAAGACTCGTGTCTGCTCATCCTGTGTTGTATAAAGAAGACGGGTGTCTGACTCGTGTCTACTCATCCTGTGTTGTATAAAGAAGACGGGTGTCAGACTCATGTCTGCTCATCCTGTGTTGTATAAAGAAGACGGGTGTCAGACTCGTGTCTGCTCATCATGTGTTGTATAAAGAAGACGGGTGTCAGACTCGTGTCTGCTCATCCTGTGTTGTATAAAGAAGACGGGTGTCTGACTCGTGTCTGCTCATCCTGTGTTGTATAAAGAAGACGGTGGCTGACTCGTGTCTGCTCATCCTGTGTTGTATAAAGAAGACGGGTGTCAAGACTCGTGTCTGCTCATCCTGTGTTGTATAAAGAAGACGGGTGTCAGACTCGTGTCTGCTCATCCTGTGTTGTATAAAGAAGACGGGTGTCAGACTCGTGTCTGCTCATCATGTGTTGTATAAAGAAGACGGGTGTCTGACTCGTGTCTGCTCATCCTGTGTTGTATAAAGAAGATGGGTGTCAGACTCGTGTCTGGTCATCCTGTGTTGTATAAAGAAGACGGGTGTCAAGACTCGTGTCTGCTCATCCTGTGTTGTATAAAGAAGACGGGTGTCTGACTCGTGTCTGCTCATCATGTGTTGTATAAAGAAGACGGGTGTCTGACTCGTGTCTGCTCATCCTGTGTTGTATAAAGAAGACGGGTGTCTGACTTGTGTCTGCTCATCCTGTGTTGTATAAAGAAGATGGGTGTCAGACTCGTGTCTGGTCATCCTGTGTTGTATAAAGAAGACGGGTGTCAAGACTCGTGTCTGCTCATCCTGTGTTGTATAAAGAAGACGGGTGTCTGACTCGTGTCTGCTCATCCTGTGTTGTATAAAGAAGACTCGTGTCTGACTCGTGTCTGCTCATCATGTGTTGTATAAAGAAGACGGGTGTCTGACTCGTGTCTGCTCATCCTGTGTTGTATAAAGAAGACGGGTGTCAGACTCGTGTCTGCTCATCCTGTGTTGTATAAAGAAGACGGGTGTCTGACTCGTGTCTGCTCATCCTGTGTTGTATAAAGAAGACGGGTGTCAGACTCGTGTCTGGTCATCCTGTGTTGTATAAAGAAGACGGTGGCTGACTCGTGTCTGCTCATCCTGTGTTGTATAAAGAAGACGGGTGTCAAGACTCGTGTCTGCTCATCCTGTGTTGTATAAAGAAGACGGGTGTCAGACTCGTGTCTGCTCATCCTGTGTTGTATAAAGAAGACGGGTGTCAGACTCGTGTCTGCTCATCCTGTGTTGTATAAAGAAGACGGGTGTCTGACTCGTGTCTGCTCATCCTGTGTTGTATAAAGAAGACGGTGGCTGACTCGTGTCTGCTCATCCTGTGTTGTATAAAGAAGACGGGTGTCTGACTCGTGTCTGCTCATCCTGTGTTGTATAAAGAAGACGGGTGTCTGACTCGTGTCTGCTCATCCTGTGTTGTATAAAGAAGACGGGTGTCTGACTCGTGTCTGCTCATCATGTGTTGTATAAAGAAGACGGGTGTCTGACTCGTGTCTGCTCATCCTGTGTTGTATAAAGAAGACGGTGGCTGACTCGTGTCTGCTCATCCTGTGTTGTATAAAGAAGACGGGTGTCAAGACTCGTGTCTGCTCATCCTGTGTTGTATAAAGAAGACGGGTGTCAGACTCGTGTCTGCTCATCCTGTGTTGTATAAAGAAGACGGGTGTCAGACTCGTGTCTGCTCATCATGTGTTGTATAAAGAAGACGGGTGTCTGACTCGTGTCTGCTCATCCTGTGTTGTATAAAGAAGACGGGTGTCTGACTCGTGTCTGCTCATCATGTGTTGTATAAAGAAGACGGGTGTCAGACTCGTGTCTGGTCATCATGTGTTGTATAAAGAAGACGGGTGTCAAGACTCGTGTCTGCTCATCCTGTGTTGTATAAAGAAGACGGGTGTCAGACTCGTGTCTGCTCATCCTGTGTTGTATAAAGAAGACGGGTGTCAGACTCGTGTCTGCTCATCATGTGTTGTATAAAGAAGACGGTGGCTGACTCGTGTCTGCTCATCCTGTGTTGTATAAAGAAGACGGGTGTCAAGACTCGTGTCTGCTCATCCTGTGTTGTATAAAGAAGACTCGTGTCTGCTCATCCTGTGTTGTATAAAGAAGACGGGTGTCTGACTCGTGTCTGCTCATCCTGTGTTGTATAAAGAAGACGGGTGTCAGACTCGTGTCTGCTCATCATGTGTTGTATAAAGAAGACGGGTGTCTGACTCGTGTCTGCTCATCCTGTGTTGTATAAAGAAGACGGGTGTCTGACTTGTGTCTGCTCATCCTGTGTTGTATAAAGAAGACGGGTGTCTGACTCGTGTCTGCTCATCCTGTGTTGTATAAAGAAGACGGGTGTCAGACTCATGTCTGCTCATCGTGTGCTGTATAAAGAAGACGGTGGCTGACTCGTGTCTACTCATCCTGTGTTGTATAAAGAAGACGGGTGTCTGACTCGTGTCTACTCATCCTGTGTTGTATAAAGAAGACGGGTGTCTGACTCGTGTCTGCTCATCCTGTGTTGTATAAAGAAGACGGGTGTCTGACTCGTGTCTGCTCATCCTGTGTTGTATAAAGAAGACGGGTGTCTGACTCGTGTCTGCTCATCCTGTGTTGTATAAAGACGGGTGTCTGACTTGTGTCTGCTCATCCTGTGTTGTATAAAGAAGACGGGTGTCTGACTCGTGTCTGCTCATCCTGTGTTGTATAAAGACGGGTGTCTGACTCGTGTCTGCTCATCCTGTGTTGTATAAAGACGGGTGTCTGACTTGTGTCTGCTCATCCTGTGTTGTATAAAGAAGACGGGTGTCTGACTTGTGTCTGCTCATCCCACGTCTTTGTCATCCATTGTCTAGCGTTACATTATATTATCACGCTCTAATACATGTAAAGGCCTTAAACCATTTAAGTGTGATTTGAAACAGTTGCTTTGGCTCGTTATATATGGGTGTTATAGATGGATGACTGCGTCAGTGAATGTCTGTCAGACAGCGCACATCAGTATTAAGTTCCCTTTTGTGCTTAAATAAAAACACCAGTTTATGCCAGAATCCGGTTTTGTCAAGCATTTTCGTTAGCACAGATTTCAACATGGTAAACAAATTCCCCAAAGAATGTAAAGAGTTGTGAAGATGGGAGAGTTGTCAGTAGTGCTAGACGGTTATTTCTTCAACGATTATTCTTGCGATCATTTTATCGATTAGACAACTAATTGGGCGATATATCTAACGATAATTTTTCTGTTGCTCGATGAATAAAAAACATAATGTATCTCAAATAAATACCAAATAATCTAAATAATATACTTTATTAATCAACAGTTTTGCACAGCAAAAATTATTCTGCTTTATGCTAAATAAAATAATTTTACTGTTATACAAAATGAAAGGCCAACCTGTTTACTCTTTACAGTACCAACATAACTCTCTCATTCAAAAAATTCTAAAGTTGTAGTGCAGTGCACAGTATTGACATTCCTGAGAGTGATTAACACAATATAAATTCCTGTTTTTGCGTATATTTTGCGTGGATTGTGCCACGTGTAATGGGGATACAAGAGCGTATGACAATGGGGATATAATCCAAAGGCTATTTAATAGTAAATCCACAAGGAAACATAGGAATCCAGGAGCAAAACACCCGTTAACATAAACAATAACCGACAAGGAATACACTTTAGGGGAGAACTTAAATACAACATATAACAAGGGATCAACAGGTGCTGGGGATAAACTAACAATGAAACACAAGTGAAAACTAATTAACTAATAATGAAATGAACAATGGGTGGAAAAAAACAAACAAAACATACAACAACTGTGACACATTGCATCTCTTTCCCAAGATAGGAGGTTCTTTGCTCTGTCCTAGAAAACATGAAAGCAATGCATATTTTAACACCAGCTATGACTCTGGGGTATTTAAATCTACTCTTAACCTCATTGTAGTGCTATGCTATCATCAGTTTATTTGAATAATATTATCTAGCAGCTGTTTACTTTGGTGGTGCTAGGCTAACCAATTAACCAACATATCTTAGATCTCTGTGCAGTTTGTGCGTGCTAGGCTAGTAGCTAACGTTCACGACGCAAAAATATGACGTCGACGCGTTGCTACAGGCCTAGGTGTCAGATCTGCGTAGAGAGGCAGCTCTTAAAGTGACCGCATCCTAAAACCCAGGGCCAGATAAACACTTCGCTGTACCCTAGGCAACAATATTCAAGTACCCCATCACCACTCTCAAAGAATCCAGTATTTATTCAACAACACCTAGACCCAGCACAAATGTATTGTATTTATAAAGCCATCACATAGGAAGTCAACAGACACAAACAAAAATCCATAATCTCCTAGAATCAAGTATCATTTGGACTTCAGGTCATTTTAAACAGAAATCACCTGTCACCTCAGAATTCTACAGGACAATCAAGTTATAATACAATATCAGCATTTTGAAATCTGCTGTTTTCTCTCAACGACAATAAACAATTTACAAGCATTTTCATGGATCGACCATAAGGAAAAAATCAATAAAATGCAATATCATCTGCTCCTAAACTCATTTTAACTGTTCTTAAAACAGAAAACAGCCTGTCACACCAAAGTCCAACAAGACAGCCAAGGGTTAAACATTTCAGTGCAAGATGAACAATTGGAAATATGTAAATTTCTCTCAATTAGACAAGACAAAAAGAAATGCTAAATAATCTGGCAAAATATACTAATCCTCAATTTTAATCCTAAATAATGGGGGAGAGCGTTTTTAAATTTGAAAGGCTTGATTTCATTTGGCAAACATATTTTACTCTGGCATTTTTCTGGACTTTGAATGTGCAAACTAGTGTAAGCGAGAAAGTCCAGAGATCCGTGTCTGTGGTACAGGTGCTGCTCGCAGACTCGACGAGCGGTTCAGATGCAGCCAGGGGCTCTCCGCTCTCGGGGCTGTGAACATTAGCTAGCGCCGGCAGTGAAGAAATGTCCTGGCTAGCAGAGCTGTCCTCGTTGACGGATGCTGCCCTTGCTGAACAGCTCCTTACGTTTACTAGTGTGAAGACATTCCCTATTTTCGGTATATATTTTAATTATTTTCTGCTTTTTTCATTTCCGTTTAGCGCTTCCGATTGCATCGCTGCCGGCAGCTAGTTTGTATCCTCTGACACTTGCTTCACCTCACATTTGTTCCTGGTCTTAATATTAGTGTATTTTTACTACAGTTACCTATCATTGTCGTTGCCGACTTATTTAGAACTTTATTTTCTAAATCTATATTAATTGAAGCGTAACGCCTCTAGCATATTAGCGTGTTAGCTTGCCTTCTGTTTATATTGTGGAATAGCATCTCCCCCTATTTGTCTTGTGTGCTAACTGTTTCTCTTTTTAAGCGTATATACTAAGACTCATCAAGCAACTTTGGTAAGTTAGGATTGCACTTCATACCCGGTGAGTTATGGCTTCTAGTCCTATTGTTGTTGTTACTTGCACCTCATGTCATTTGCTTAGTTTAGCCTTCTCTGTCAGCGGCGAGGGTTTTACATGTGATAAATGCAGGGAAGTAGTTAGGCTGACGGAGAAGATCTTAGAATTAGAGTCTCGCATCCAATCTATATTTGAGGATAGTAAGAGTGTTAGGACTGTAGAAAACACTTCGGATGCGAGCAATGTTAGCGCACACAGCTCGGTTCCGGTTGAAAATCCCCTGCAGCTGGGAAACTTTGTGACCGTGAGACGGCATAGTCGCAGGACAAAACATCACTCAACCGTTCCGATTAAAGTCTCTAACAGGTTTGCCTCGCTCAGTGACGCACCGACTGAGAAACCTGCTGAAAGTGCCCTAGTGATCGGTGATTCTATTGTCCGGAACGATAATATAGAGACACCAGCCACCATAGTCAAATGTTTACCGGGAGCCAGAGCCCCTGACATCAAGTCAAATTTAAATGTGCTGGCTAAGGCTAATCGTAAATACAGTAAGATTGTTATTCATGTCGGCACAAATGATGTTAGATTCCGTCAATCGGAGATCACTAAAGATAATATTAAAGAGGTGTGAGCTCGCAAAAACGATGTCAGACACTGTAATATTCTCTGGCCCCCTTACTGCCTACCGTGGTGATGAGATTTATAGCAGATTATCATCACTAAATGGCTGGTTGTCTGAGTGGTGCCTGCAGAATAATATAGATTTTATAAATAACTGGAAGAGTTTTGAGGGCAGACCTGACCTGTTGGAACGAGATGGTCTCCATCCCTCCTGGGATGGGGTTTCCCTCCTCTCTAGAAATTTGGCACACAGTCTTAATAATGCTAAAGTCTGACTACCTATGGCCCAGGTCAGGAAGGAGACAGAATGGCTTAACCAACTGTCTGCTTGCCGTCTCGCGTCACCGAATACACAAAATATACAACATGTAAAAATCCCTTCTTACAAACAACATAAAATAGAGACTGTGTCTGTCCCCCGGATTAGCAAACATAAGATATTGCGTAAACCTCTTGAAAATAATTTAATAAACGTTAAACAAATCAAACATGAACAAAATACAGATAATCAACTGTTACGACTCGGATTGCTTAATATTAGATCTCTCTCAAATAAAGCACTTTTTGTTAACGATTTGATAACCGATCATAAAATAGACATGCTTTGTTTGACAGAAACATGGCTAAAGCCAGATGATTATATTACTCTAAATGAATCCGTTCCCCAAGATTATTACTATAAACACGAGCCTCATCTAAAAGGTAGAGGGGGAGGTGTCGCTGCACTTTACAATAATTCTCTTATCACCTCTCAGAAGTCTAATTTTAAATACAATTCTTTTGAAGTCATGGTACTTCACGTATCGACAGCTAATACTAAGGACAAAACCTTTTTTAAATTTATTCTAGCTATTGTATATAGGCCTCCAGGGCACCACACAGATTGTATTAAAGATTTTGGTGGGTTCTTATCAGAACTAGTACTGGACGCAGATAGAGTCCTTGTCGTCGGTGACTTTAATATCCATGTAGACAATGATACAGATGCCTTGGGACTGGCTTTCAAAGACACTCTTAACTCCATGGGCGTTAGTCAACATGTGTCAGGACCCTCTCACCTACGTAATCATACTTTAGATTTAATACTTTCTTATGGTATAAATGTGGACGATGTTAAAATCGTTCAGCAGAGTGAAGACATTTCGGATCATTATCTGATATTATGTTTGCTTCAATGGCCTACGGCTGCAAATCAAACTCCTTGTTACAAATATGGTAGAACGATTACTTCAACTACCAAAGATGCGTTTCTTGATAATCTGCCTGAATTGTCTAAAATATCTAGCATGAGTAAAAACGTTGACGATTTTGACACTACTATTGAAAATTTTAACTCTACTTTCTCGGAAATATTAGACACAGTTTCTCCTCTGCGTTTAAAGAAAATTAAAAATAGCAGCCCAACACCGTGGTATAATGAACACACTCAGACTCTAAAAAAAGTGTCCCGGAAAATGGAGCGCAACTTTAAGAAAACTAATTTAGAGGTATTTCGTATAGCATGGAAGGATAGTACTCGAAATTACAGGAATGCCATAAAAACGTCTAGATCCGCCTACTTTTCAACACTAATAGAGGAAAACCATCACAACCCTAGGTTTTTATTTAACACCGTGGCTAAATTAACAAAAAATAAGTCGTCATCGACGTCAGATGCTGATTATCAGCATAACAGTGATGAATTTATGAACTACTTCACGGGTAAAATCCAAGATATAAGAGAAAAAATTATAACAATGCAACCTGTAGTGAAATCCGCTGAACAAACTAACTACAGCACCCCTAAGGAGAAATTGCAATTATTTTCTACAGTAGATCACGATGAACTGTCTAAAATCATTAGATCATCTAAATCAACAACATGCATGCTAGACCCTATACCTACAAAACTACTGAAAGAAATGCTCCCAGAAATTATAGATCCTCTTCTTAGTATTATTAACTCATCTCTGACATTAGGACATGTGCCTAAAGCATTTAAGGTGGCTGTTATAAGGCCTCTTTTAAAAAAACCCAAACTCGACCCTAAAGAACTAGGGAATTACAGGCCTATATCGAATTTACCTTTTATATCTAAAGTTCTGGAAAAAGTAGTTTCAACTCAATTATGCTCCTTCCTCCAAAGGAATGACATTAATGATGAATTCCAGTCTGGATTTCGAGCATGTCACAGTACAGAGAGTGCTTTGATCAGAGTTACAAATGATCTGCTTTTAGCGTCTGACCGTGGCTGTATTTCGTTATTGGTGCTGCTAGACCTCAGTGCTGCATTTGACACCATTGACCACAGCATACTTCTACATAGACTCGAAAATTACGTCGGCATTAACGGAATAGCATTGAAATGGTTTAAGTCTTATTTATCCGACCGTTTTCAATTTGTAGCAATAAACAATGAGGTGTTCAGCAAATCACAAGTCCAGTACGGTGTACCTCAGGGCTCAGTCTTGGGGCCCCTGCTCCTCGCATTATACATGCTACCGCTAGGAGATATAATAAAGCGACACGGAATTAGCTTTTACTGTTATGCTGATGATACTCAACTTTATATTTCCTCGAAGCCTCACGAAACCCAGCAGTTTCATCGAATAAAGGATTGCATAGTTGACTTAAAAATGTGGAAGAGTAACAATTTTTTACTACTAAACTCGGACAAAACAGAAGTGTTACTTACTGGACCGAAAACTGCAATGCGTAACAACGATTGACGGATGCTCCATAAAATCCTCGTCATCAGCTAAGAATCTTGGCGTTGTATTCGATAGTACTCTGTCATTTGAAAGCCATGTCGCCAACACATGTAAAATTGCATTTTTCCATCTTAAGAATATATCTAAATTACGTCATATGCTGTCACTATCAGATGCAGAGAAATTAATTCATGCATTCATGACATCAAGACTAGATTACTGTAATGCACTTCTAGGTGGTTGCCCTGCGGGCCTATTACAAAAACTGCAACTGGTTCAAAACGCGGCAGCTCGAGTTCTTACACGTACAAAAAAGTATGAGCATATAACCCCGGTTCTGTCAACCTTGCACTGGTTACCTATAAAGCATCGCATTAACTTTAAGATCTTGCTTATTACCTATAAAGCCCTACATGGTCTAGCGCCGCAGTATTTGAATGAACTTCTATTGTATTACAGACCTCCGCGTACATTACGCTCTAAGGGGTCCTGTCAGTTGGTAATACCTAGAATTTCAAAATCAAGTGCAGGTGGTAGATCCTTTTCTTATCTAGCGCCTAAACTTTGGAATATTCTTCCCTGCATGGTCCGGGAGGCAGACACACTCTTTCAGTTTAAATCTAGACTAAAGACTCATCTTTTTAATCTTGCATACACTACACCTCCATAATATTAATCCTCAGAGGATTTAGGCTGCATTATTTAGATCAACCGGAACCAGGAACACATCCAACAACAAATGATGTACTTGCTTCATCAAAGAGTGCAGAACAGTACTCTACTCTCAGCCAGTCTTGTCTCTTTGTTCCAAGGTTACCGCAGGATGCAGTTCATGCCCAGACCTGATGGCAGAGCTGAGAATGGGAAGCGGTTACCTGACAAGAGCTAAGAGGATAGAGCTGGATAAAGGACGCGACAACTTTGTTCTTCCTACATTATTTCAAATGCTATTAGATTGTTAATGATAATCTTAAATCCTTAATTTTTATATTTTTATTAAGCCTTGTTGTGCAAGGACTGTTGAGCTTGTGCAGAGGCAGCAGCTTTTGCCAGAGGGGAACTGGAATCCCCTGGTTGGGCCTGGGTTCCCCTGTTTTTTTTTTGTTTTTTTTTTCGATGGGAGTTTTGGGTTCCTCACCACCGTTTGCATATTATTTACATATCTGCCTGGCCGGGGGGGCTGCTTTAGAATTCATACTTGTATTCAATGTGTCTCATGTACAGCTGCTTTGTAACAATGAAAATTGTAAAAAGCGCTATATAAATAAAGTTGAGTTGAGTTGAGCTCCCACTTAGCTTCTCCATGTATGCATTTTTTGAGGTGGGTTTTGTAGTGATGGACATCTGCTGTCCTGCGCGTTCAAAAATTGGCTTTAAGGATTTCAGATGAATAAAAGTTGAAGTTTATTAAGTTGAATCTCAGCGCTGGGCTTGTCTCAGACAAAAAAGTCTTCACAGAGAGAATCAGCCCCGCTCAAACAGTGTACAACATTTTTATATGTGTATGTGTGGGTGTGTCTTCAAGCTTGCTTCGGACAGTGGCCAACCCCTGAGCGCCTTGACCTCTGCTACTTTCTTTGTGTCCAATGGAGTGATGCTTCATCTCATATTTTCGTAGACTACGTCCTTCTTCTTTTACTATCTGCAAGATAACACACTTCCCCCACCCAGTTTCCACATAAACTTTGTTGCTTAGACCCCACGCTATATGGGTATGTGCGTTGATGTGTAGCATACTCTCCTGTCCTCCTTTCCTGCCTGGAATGCTGCACACACACACACAACCCCCACATCCTGTTGAAAATACCATTTTGCACTAATATTTTGAGACCCTACTCAACATAGTAAAATAATGCAATGTTATATAAGGTAAGCAGTAATAAGTAATAATCATATAAAAACACACTCAGAAAATGTAATTGATATAAACCCTTAGATAAAACATATAGAACCCAGATAAAATATATAAAACCCTTCAGTAGCGGCGTTTGCCGTCACGCGACCGGCTTAGTGCACGTTGATTGGCGTCACCGCCCTGGGCCCTTTAGAGTAGGCAATTGCCCAGTTGCCCAATATGGTTAATCCGGCCTCGCTAAAACCTGCTGCTGTGATCCTGTCACTGATGTTCATCTAAGAACAAAAGAAAACAGCAATTCAATGTGTTTGCAGCTTTAATTCTGTATTTCATTTAGAATTTAACACTGAAGACTGTAAAGTGTTTGAGAAGTTCATTCAATTTCTGTATATTTCGTACATGTTAGACACGATCGCTCTTGATTATACTGTACTTTGATGTTAAAAAAATAATCAATTAAATGGAGATATCAGTTGCAGTATTAATATTAGAATGTTGGCTTTCATTCATAAAATGATGCAGTTAAAGAAATCTGTTGTTTCTACATTCATTTGGAGATTAAATGTGAAATTATTGCAATGTAAAAGTATATTAAAAAACAATAATTTTATGTGCGATTATTGTCGATAATTGTCGAGTGCACTAGTTATATTATTAGACACTAGCCAAACATACACCGGAAGTTCACCTCAGTCCAGGCGCGCACATCCAATGAAACGATCTACACGGGCTATTAGTGACACAGATATAGACATAATAAATGTCTTTGCAGCGATGTGCTAACGGCTAGCTGTGAGTGCAATGTGGGGCTGACTGATCTACCCCAAAAAATCGAATCTTGTTTTTTCAGAAAGACCGATTCCAGGGATGTGATTTTTCCATATAAATACAGATATCCCTATTTTTTTGACCGCTGGGATCACCCAAGTAAATTGCAAAAAATTGAATTATTTATATTTGTGATGGGGGGATGTGACCGCTTCATTCAGAACATCATTTTGCGAGTTATCTTTATGTATCCAGAGAGTCTGTGAAAAATAGACGCCAAACATTGCTGCTTCGGTACTCAAAAAAGTGGGGGGTCTAATCGTCATTCAGTGGGGAACTCGACAGCGTTTTGTAACCTTTACAGAAAATCCCGAGTCTGGAAGTTGAGATGTCTATTTGATACGCTTTAAAGAGTCAGTAGCATTAGATCATGAAAACGACATTTCATCCAGAGTGTTATGTTGCCGTGTTTGAAAGTAAGCAGTCTGCCAAGTTGTAAATCCTAAGGTGAATAAATAACAAAGTTATTGGCTTGTAAAAAAGGAAGTTGACTCTGAATCATACAAACGAGACATATACAGCCACGTTTAAAGTAACATTCAAATACTAACCAAATTTAGTCCATCAGACATTAAGTGTAATCATACGAACCATCAATTAAATATCTGCCGTGCATTTAGAACAGTGTCCTGCTTACTATTTAATGAAGAAAAACACAATTCACCGCTTTAAGACATTTCTAAGGTCATTTATCTTAAAAGAAAAAATGACATGTTTCTTGTGAACAAAATTATTTATTAAGACCATAATCAAAAACAGGATCAAATATTCAAGGTTTTATTTGTCACATACACAATTATACAGAATATAATCAGTCAGGTCGGCTCAATTGACAGTGTATGGGATCGGAATCCCGCCAAAAGTATTGCGGCATATTTAAAAATATAATAAGGGTAATTCAAAAATAAAAACCGCGAGTCAGAACGTTAAATGCATTTTAAATAATATTGCACAAAATGTATAAAGACAGGAAAGTTGTCCAATTTGCATACAAAATAAAGATGCCCTTGGTTGTGTAAGTCATTCTTTGTGATTTTTGTTATTATTTGCTTATATATATTTTTTTCCCTGGCTTGCTTTTCCACGTTCTGCGCTTGCCTTTCCACATGCTGCAGTTTGAGTTTCATGATAATTAGGGTAATTAGGTAATTATGTACATTTTAAATAGCTTTTTAAAAAAGAATTTGCCAAATGCTTTACTATCTCTATTTGTCAATCGAGTCAAAAAATGCCATTGGACAGTACAGTTTTGGGAGACACCCCTTCTCCCATATGTCATACGAAGTCGATGTAAGGCGGAATTTCATTGAACAGCAAGAAAGACCTACAGCCTTTAAAACATTGACTTTATTCCGCCACACACTATGAGTACATGACATGGCAGAATATATGACAGTGACATTAAATATATGTGAACTAAACAAGCATACAGACAAACGCTCAAATGAATACATGGTTGCACACAGAATGAGAGCCTATAGAACAGTGTTTTTAACTCATGGCCATAGAGATCCACCTTCCTAATGAGCTCAGCCTTAACCTTAAAGTCCCTCGAGAGCGTTTCAAGTGCCGTCTGCTTTGTATGCTTTTGAATTGCTCTTGCTGTACTTTAACGTGATACGCCAAGCAATCTGCGCAGCAGTCGAACGTTATTGTTCCTGAATCCTTTGAATAGTTTTTTCCGGAGTTTCATCAGGGTTAGTTCCTTCCAATGGAACATCGGAATCACGGCAGAATATCCAGTTATAACCACTTCGCAGGGCACTAACGGACTTGCTGAGCAAACGTCTTAAGGTGGATAAGAGAAATACACTAAATGTGTAGAGCCGAGGGGTCATGAGGACAAGGATTAGGAACCGTTGTTATCGGGGGATGCTACCACCGGTGTGTACCCTATAAAAGAAGATGTTCAGCACAAGAAAAGCGTAGAAGCATGATCGCGTTCTGTCACACCAGTGAAAATGTGTTAATCATGCGATGAATCTGAGCTGTAATTGAGATGAGATGCAACTTGATATGGGAATTATAACGCAAAGTCATAATAATTCCCATGTAGAGACAAACTGTTTTGTTAACCAAACCTGCACCACATCTGATACAGAAGGAATAAATGCAGAGGTGGAAAGTAACGGATAACATTTGTTCGCGTTACTGTATGCACTTTTTTGTGTACTTGTACTTTTTTAAGTAGCTCTGTAATTTACTTGTACTTAAGTATGATTTGTGTGATGTATTATACTTTGTTATATTTAAAATTACATCCGTTACGGAGTATGCAGGGCGACCGGAAATTACTCCAGTGAATAATGGCGGCAAGTTTCAGGTTGCACCGGAATACCAGAAGAGCGATAGATTTCAGCTTCGAGACAGGATTAAGGACGCTGTGCAAACTAGAATTTTATAAAAATCCTAATGTGCAAAAATGTAGAGGTAAGATAAACAATAATTGTTTTCATTAAGCTCGTACCCTTGTTGCATTGGTAACTAATAAGAAGTTTGACCTGTATAGTAAAAGTCAAAACAAACATTGGTGCATAATGTTTTATATGAAGTGTTTAATCTCGTTTTGTAAATAGTTCACTAATGTGTCTGCACCACATTTACGAAGTGTGAATGGAACTCAGTGTTGGGTAAATTACTCTGAAAAAGTAATTCATTACTAGTTACTCATTACATATTCAATAGTGTAATTAGATTACTGTCCAAATTACTCTGTCCAAAAAGTATTTAGTTACTCATTACAAATTACTTTCTATATCCTACATCAACCTTGATTAGTTAAGTGATTCAAGGATAGACATGAAACGGCTTATTTAATTAATTCAAATAAATAATATTATTAACTGACCAAAGTATTACAAATGTGAGAATTATACATTAAAGCACAGATTTTAAAAGTAAGACTTTGAATGTTGATGTCAATTACACTATTGCACACGCATATATTTTACAAAGTATTTAGTTTAATTACATCATGAGCAACTGTAATTAAATTACAGAAAACATGTGAGTAATCCCTTACTTTACTTTTTCAAGGGAAAAGTAATTAAATTACAGTAACTAGTTACACCCAACACTGATGGAACTAAACAACTTCTGCTTTAATGACATATACTGTATAAACGTGTATCGTATGTCTCTCTCTTCTGTAAGCGCAGGGCAAGAAAGTCATATGAAAATGTTGCCTGCTATTTCATGCATTTTGAATAGCCTCGCAGCTCTGCCGCGAACAATACCGTGTTGCCAGATCATATTGTTGAAAAGAACAGCAAACAATGACAAGCCCAAAATAAACCTAAAAATCGACACATTTATTATGGCAAAAAACACCGCTAAGCGCAACTGTTCACTTTACTAACTATATAATGTATAATGTATCTGCAGCTTCATAAGAAAAGACTAAACAACAAATACGAAGCTTTTAAAAATATGTAAAAATGGCAACACCACGAGATCGCGCTGTGAAGCTCTGAACATAAACAAATTGTTCAAATTGCCTCCCTTAACCAGTCTTTCTGATTCATGTTTCTTGTTAACTGCGATCAACGGCACACATGTGGTAACGACCATGTTACAACGGTAATATTTCTGCAAAACAAGGCCAAAAAATATATATTTCTTGCAGTGCACCCGTTTTAATACAGGAAGCTACATCTAAAAAAAGAAAATGGACAATATTTTTTGGCACTTATTTCAGAAAGTGAAACCCACATATATAGATTCATCACAAATAGAGTGAAATATTTCAAGCCTTTATTTATTACATGCCAAGTCCTGCTGGAAAATGAAATCAGCATCTCCATAAAGCCCATCAGCATGAAGTGCTCTAAAATGTCCTGGTACATGGCTGTGTTGACTTTAGACTTCAGAAAACACAGTGGACCGAAGTCCTCTTTTCAGATGAAAGTCAATTTTGCATTTCATTTGGAAATCAAGGTCACTGGGTCTTGAGGAAGAGTGCAGAGGCACAGAATCCATGTTGCAGTGTGAAGTTTCCACAGTCAGTGATGATTTGGGCTTCCATGTCATCTGCTGTTGTTGGTCCGCTGTGTTTTCTGAAGTCCACAGTCAACAGCCATCTACCAAGACATTTTACAGCGCTTCATTCTTCATTCTGCTGACAAGCTTCATGGAGATGCTGATTTCATTTTCCAGCAGGACTGCCCACACTGCCAAAGGTACCAAAAGCTAGTTCAATGACCATTGTGGTATTGTGCTTGATTGGCCAGCAAACACGCCTGACCTGAACCCCAGAGAGAATCTGAAATGAGAGACACCAGACCCAACACTGCAGATGACCTGAAGGCCGCAGTCAAAGCAACCTGGTCTTCATTACACCTGAGCAGTGCCACAGACTGAGGCCTCCATGTCACGCCGCATTGATGAAATTCATGCAAAAGGAGGCCCAACCAAATATTGAGCGCAAATAAATGAACATATTTTACAGAAGCCTGACATTTCTGATTAAAATGTCCTTTTTATTGATCTTATGTAATATTCTAATTTACAGAGACACTGAATTTTGGGTTTTCATGATATAATCTAACAATATAAGCTATAATCATCCAAATATCCAGATATAAAGGCTTGAAATATTTCACTCTATGTAACGAATCAATATAATATATGGGTTTCACTTTCTGCAATGAGTGACACAAAATACTGACCTCAATAATATTTTTTTTTCAGATGTACATGTATTCAAAATTAGGCACTATGACTAATGTTCAATTCAATTCAAGTTTATTTATATAGCGCTTTTCACAATGTGTATTGTTTCAAAGCAGCTTTACAGGGGCACACAGGAAAAACAGAAAAACAGTTAAAACTTTAACTTTGAGTACATTTTAAACAAGGTACTTTTTACTTTTACTTGAGTAGATTTTTTGACTTGTAACTTTACTTGTTCTCAAGTAGAATTTCATCAAAGTAGTAGTTCTTGTACCTGAGTATAATATTTTTGTACTTTTTCCACCTCTGAGTAAATGTGACACCGCACACGAGCAGTGCAACAAACGACCATAGAAACCATTGATAACACGGCGTTTGTTCTGTCGCATTTAGGGACACAAATTCTGTTTATACGGTTTTTAGTCTTGTGCCGCTGTGTAATGTTAAACAGGGTGTTAATGAAAATGGATCGCAGGCTTTCCTGGCAGCATTACAATATCAAGCCGACGTTCATCCTCGTCTCTAGTACACCCTTGAGTCACGGCCTGATGGACTTTATAAGGTCCTGCGTGGTCAAAAATTGAAGAGAAAGGCAGCTCAAATAACTCTAACAAATGTTGAAGTTTATTGATCAGAAACAGCGCGCGCTGGGTCGTCTCGACAAAGAACCACCCAGTGTGTCATTCTAACAACATATTTATAGTGTGTATGTGAGAGGGTGTATCTTCTTTCTTCAGGCGGTGCCTCCCTCTCTTGATTCAATCAGCTCTCTTGATTCAATCAGTTTTGTTCTCCTTTGTCTGCAAAACATCATATGACACCCCACAACACCCAAATTCTGCATAGCTTGGTACTCAGATGTGTGTGCATGCACTTCGTTGTTCCACCTTTGGTCTTTGACCCTTTAATTTATTGTCTGCACTCACATTCCTAGAGGCACCAATCTGCATTATCTGCTTCCCCCAATCTTTGTACACAAGACTACATACACACACACACACATACCACATCCTGTAGCAAACATATTCCAATCACCCCTTAACTGACCCCTGTTTTCTGCCTAAACATTCTCATTAAAACACACACATATTATGTTAATCAAAACTGTAATAAAGAATAAACATTTAAAAGTAATAAAACTTATTAAAAAACTCCTTCAATCCCTCTCTTGACCTCTGAAAGAGGTCACACAACTTCATCATTGTCATCACCCTCATCATCCGTAAATAGGTTGTCAGACAACAGTGGCATACTGTAAGGGGGTGGGGCGAGATCTTTCTTTTCTATTGCAGCCACTATTAAACGGTTGCAAAATGATCTGATACATGGAATACAGCAACATCCACAGGTGACCAAAATTCCTACTAACACACTAATAGACACAATAATAGACATTATCAGTGCTTTCCATTTACCCAGTGATTTATCTAACCAGTCCCCTATGGGATTGTCCACTCCAGATTGTTCCTTCATTTCAGCTGATAACATTCGCAAACCCTCTAAAGCCTTGGTGACTTAACCATCTGGAGCTATGTTATTGGTTATAAAAGTGCAACACACATCACCAAACATATGACAGACTTCACCTTTTTCCGCTAAGAACATGTCTAATGCTAATCTATTTTGTACAGCCATTAATGAGATGGGCGCTAATTCTTCAGATAGTCCCTCTACTGCATCCCTGGACAGATTGGCTAATCTCATAACATTGTAATGAACATAATTAATCCTATCTACATTTTTGTTAGGGGTGACTGGGAAGAGCATAGATAGAAGTGGTATATTCTCAAATACTGCAGCTATCTGGTCAGCTAATTTATATTCATCTGGGACACCGCGTGGAACTCCTATGGCATCTATATATGTGGGACTGTTTATTGATAAATCAATGATAGCTACAGCGCATTTCCTCAACACATGGTGTCTTCTTTTTGTTAAACTTCCTACACCTTGTTATTGTAATTCCACCACCTTTTCTCCTATTAATGTTAAAGGAGCTCCTAGCCTGACCATAGCACATAAACATATATATATATGTATATTTTTTTTTTTTTTTGGTACTCTGGTGAACAGTCGTCTGTCACCACAACTCCCCCTGTGGTGAACATAAAATGCTTGCTCCCAGTTTAATCAGTAAATCTCTTCCCAATAGTGGTACCGGGACATTAGATGTGTACAGAAATGAGTGTGAAAGGCTCTGATTCGCCACCTTAGTGGTAAGTTTTTTAGTCATTGGTCAGTGTTCTAACCCACCAGAGAAGCCCATAACTCCCACTGTTTTATCACTTATGTCTTTGTCAGTGATTGTGCCTCTTGTTACAGTTGAGTATGTTGCTCCGGTATCTACCAGAGCTGTTAGTGGTCTGTTGTTAACCACTATGTCCATGAGGGGCTCAGCCATTCCCCTCATGGTGGGTCTCTGTGGGCCCTTTCAACAATCCCCCGCGTCTTCTCCCTGGCCCCATGTTGGGTGCATGGGCACCTGAAAACTGGGTGGAGACGGATGTTGTTGCCCCGGGTATCATGAGGCTTGTGGTCCCCTGCCACGACCACTGGGTCCTCCCTGCTGAGGACCCCATCCCCCTCGAGGTGGCCCCGTAAACTGACCGTCCCCTGCCATGGGACATTCATTTCTCCAATGATCAGTGCCCCACACCCAAAACATGCACCCCTCGGACGCCCTCTACCCCTACTTCCTCTTCCCCCCATGTTATCTCCCCTCTGTCCCCTATAACCTCCCCAGGGACCTATTGGTGAAGGGGTTAGTTGGTAGTTCCCTCCCTGATCATACCCAAAGTAAGGGGAAATAACTGATTGGGTAGGTGGGTCATTTGTTGAGTGTTGGGGCATTTGTTTGGTCTTTTTCGGGCCATTGGCTCTAGCTAAATCCAGTTGGATTTTTAGCAGCTGTGTTTTAGTTTTTTCTATTTCCGCCTCATGGTAAAATTATGTATAATACACTCGTTTAAAAAAAAAAATTGGAAATAAATGACTCAAAATAAATGATTTAAAGTAAACAACAATAATGGCCAATGATAATGGTATAAACTTGATTATAATGAGTATATTGTTATCACCTATCCTCTTTCGCAAACACTTTGCTTAAAATGTTTTGTACCCTCTGAAAGTCTAGTTTATCCAGTCCACACCCCAACCTTGCTACTGAAACTCTTTTTACTTTATTTTGTACACACCAGTCTTTCATATGCTTTAAACTGTTTGTAAAGTCTTCATATGTTGGGAGATCGGTGCATTTTGTTTTTGTGATTAAATGGAAAATTGTTTTACCATCTTCTTCGTGAGTTACTGCTCATTCCCCTGGTTTCTTGTTTTGTTTTCTCACTTTTTCTACACCATATCTACTCTTAAATGTTACTGCAATACCTGTCCCATATGCACAATCTTCACTTACACAGTGCGCTAGAGGTTCCTATGGTAAAAAAATATCACCTTTCTTGTGTATGACCTGTAATGTTCCTTTTTCTGCGCTCTCTTGTACTTCACCTTCAACACCCTCCCTCTCTTGGACCTGAGATCTCAGGTCCACAGCCGTCTATACCAGAGACCTGCCTGGGGGATCAAAAGCAACACAAGAAGACAAATAGTAACACGTGTCGCCTTTGCCTTGAAGGCGGACACAATGGGATGTTCATGAGGTGACACACAATGGTGTTGACCACCATGGTTCGCTCCACCTTCTGCGGAAGGTCTTCAGTCGTACCCACTCCGTGGGTCGTGGAAAAGGCTCTGGTTTAGGTCCTGGTGTGACTTGCTGGGAAAAGTGTTAGATCAGAGCAGTTAGTTTGTCAAAATATGCACAATGTGACAACGGTTTGATGGTGTCTGGTCTCAGCGGTGTGGTTGGTCCTGGAAAAGATCGACCTGTAAGCAATTTAAATGGTTTAAAGCCTGAAATCCTGTTAACAGAAGAACGTACAGACATTAATGCTAGAGGGCGTGCAGATGACCAGGTCAATTTTGTCTGTTGACAGATTTTAGCCAATTTCAGTTTCAGAGTGAGATTCATTCTCTTCCCTTTGCAATAATGGTGCTTGTAAGCCACTTCTTAACTGATGGTAAACTCCTCCATCTAGTGGCTGGTCTTCTTCCTTCCTATTTTCTTTTTCTCGGGGATAATTAATGTTCCCCTGGTCTCGTGACGTTGGCGTGAATGCCAGTGTGCGTTTTGTATGGCTCCTTGTGCCATGTGCCACGGGGCTAGATGTCATGATCCCTTTAATGACTATCCTCTGACAATCTTGTGTTTGTAACCCCCTGCGGTCTTTTCCAAATGCTCCCTGTTGTTCACTTTAGTCTTCTTCCTCAGACTGGATAGACTCTTCCTCATTTTCTTTTACTAAACCTCCCTTTTCAGTGACTACACTTTGTTCCTCACAATCTTCTTGTTGTCTCTGTGTCACTTCCTCTATCTGTGCGGTTAACACCTTTAATTGCTTGCTTAACTTCTCTAAGTCGGGTATGTCTACTTCTACCACTGAGTCTTTCACATTGACTTGCACTTGCTGTTGCGCTGATGCATAGGGCGGTGGCTTCAACACACTCAAATCAGGATCCAAGGGGGCGGATCCTATATGAGATGAGCTACTGGGTCTTGCACTTCCTGTTTTACCCTTCATTTCCCTTCCTGTCTTCTCAACCTGCACATCTTCTGCGCCCTCTCTCTTAGCTGGACTCAGAGCAGCGGCAGTAAGCGCAATACATGTCCATAGTCTTAATTCTTCCTAAATTTTAACTTCTTTATTTTTATGTTTATTCTTTTCTAACCACTTTATATTTTTTCCTTCTTCAACATGTCTTTTCAGTCTTACATGCGCTCTTTTCTCCATGTCCCTAACTTTTGGTGCCAACTTAATCAACATACTCTCGGGATTCTCCCAACCATTTTCAATACACATCTGACTCCATTTCCCTTCCCAAATTTTCTTCTCCTTTTTATGACACTTGGGCTCCGCCTGAGCTAGTAACATATCCACTACACTTTGCCACTGGTCTAAAATCAGCATACCTCCATAGTTTTCACATTCCCTTTCATACTCTGCCATTCTTTCTCTATTTTATACACACACACTCACAAAGTCTCACAGACTGAGGTTTTTTCTCTCTCTCCCTCTCTCCTGGATTTTTCTCTCGTTACAATACAATATACAACAACATAATAAAAAAAATATGTTGAAATATGTTATATAAAAAAATATATCACAACGCATTCATACCCCCCACGTGACCTGTTTCCTAACAGGATTTTAATTCACTCATACACACACGATTTAATACAAAAAAAACAATACCACTGAAATCACAGAAAGTATTACTTTACAATTGTACAAATTTATGTTTTCCAGAACCAAGGGACTCCAACCCACATTTATTTCTATAGGACTTTAACCTATACTTCTTTATACAGGACTTTAACCTATATTTTCTGATAACAATTTCCTATACTAATGTGCCGTAGGACTTCAACCCACGGTCTTCCTACTGCTGTGGGCCTCTCACCCAAAGTCTTAATTTACTTTGCCGTAGGCCTTTAACCTACGGTCTTAACTACTGCTGTGGGCCTTTAATCCACAGTCTTCTAAATTTAATGTGCCATACTTCTAAACTACGGTCAGCTGTGGGCCTTTCATCCACAGTCTTTTATTTATTCTGATCAACAGATATCAACACTATCTATTAAATGGAACGGAATACATATCAAGTTCAACACATGAAATTTAGAGTGTCCAATATGCAGAAGTTCGTTTAAACAGGTTTCTGCTTACCTTTTTATTTTGGTCGACCGTATGTTGAACCCAAAATCGTTCCGTGCCGAATTTTCGGTCCTTGCCGAATTCTACGAATATCCTTACTGCCTTTTTTCTCCAATCACGTCGTGGTCACCATTTGATGGACTTTATAAGGTCCTGCGTGGTCAAAAATTGAAGAGAAAGGCAGCTCAAATAACTCTAACAAATGTTGAAGTTTATTGATCAGAAACAGCGCGCGCTGGGTCGTCTCGACAAAGAACCAACCCAGTGTGTCATTCTAACAACATATTTATAGTGTGTATGTGAGAGGGTGTATCTTCTTTCTTCAGGCGGTGCCTCCCTCTCTTGATTCAATCAGCTCTCTTGATTCAATCAGTTTTGTTCTCCTTTGTCTGCAAAACATCATATGACACCCCACAACACCCAAATACTGCATGGCTTGGTACTCAGATGTGTGTGCATGCACTTCGTTGTTCCACCTTTGGTCTTTGACCCTTTAATTTATCGTCTGCACTCACATTCCTAGAGGCACCAATCTGCATTATCTGCTTCCCCCAATCTTTGTACACAAGACTACATACACACACACACATACCACATCCTGTAGCAAACATATTCCAATCACCCCTTAACTGACCCCTGTTTTCTGCCTAAACATTCTCATTAAAAACACACACATATTTTGTTAATCAAAACTGTAATAAAGAATAAACATTTAAACGTAATAAAACTTTTTTTAAAAACTCCTTCATGACCCTGGATCACAAAACCAGTCTTAAGTAGCACGGGAACATTTTTTTTAAAAGACAAAAATACATTATATGGGTCGAAATTATTGATTTTAATTTAATGCCAAAAATCATTAGGATATTAAGTAAAGATCATGTTCCATGAAGATAGTTTGTACATTTCCTACCTTAAATATATAAAAACAATTTTTTTGTGAATGGATGGCCTGCGACGGTCACTCTGATTAACAACATTAAAGGCCATTTTCTCAATATTTAGATTTTTTTGGCACTCTAAGATTACTGAGTTTCAAACGGCTGTATCTCAGCCAGATATAAACAGAAAGCTTATTTAATCAGCTTTCAGATTATGTAAAAATCTCAATTTCGAAACATTGAACCATAAGACTGGTTTTGTTGTCGGTCACATTTGCTTTGATCACGGCCACTTTAAATATACGGATATCACGCTGGGACGTGGGAAAGACAGTTCACCTATCAAAGTAAACCACATAACATGAAGAATAAAGGAGAATTATTGCACATTTCCCTTCACTCCTGTGTAAACTATGGCATGTAAAGTTTTTTTACTCAATGTTTTCATGAGATGACAGAGCTCTCAGTCTGCAGCACCAGGTGTTATCCCCGATCCGCTGCTCATGCGAGCCGGACCGCGATCGTAAAACATACAAGAGATGATTAAAAGTAAATAAAAAAGTCTAGCGCAACCTCTGGTGTGTACGTCTGAAAGTGCTTGTGCTGCAGTCAGACAGAGAGGTGAGAAGTCAAATGCCAGTATAGGGTTAACCCCTAATCAGTTAATCATAGTGGATGTAGCCGCAGATGATGAGAGAAGATGAAAAGAACAATTGAGAACTTTTCTGTGAATAATGTTAAGTTAAGGCCTGATCCGTCCGAAAATCATAAGCAATGCTCTGACATCAACCTCCTGGGTTATGTCAAGCCCTGGTTCATTTATTTTGAGATCTTTTAACTTTGAACATCAGTTCACTGAAGCACTTTAAGCACCAACACTTTTTCAGTAAGTTACCTTTATTGTAGATTTGGGCTTCAAATAAAGAACTTTATGTTCACCAGATTGTTAGTTAATCATTTACAAGTCAATTTTGCCTATATTGAGATGTAAAAAAAAGTGATCTGGTAAAACCAGTTAAATGTTAAAAGCCTTAAATGCAATGCGGTCTAAAATTTAGAAAAAAAGTTAGCCTCACCAGTACAACCAGCAAAAAGTTAGTCTAGAGCCCTGTCATATGTCCTCTTGAGGCGCCTGTAATGTCCCGTTGCCTTGGATACTCTTAACTGCCAACGGTGATGTTCCATTCCATTCTCTAACCGCTTATCTGAACTACCTCGGGTCACGGGGAGCCTGCGGCTATCTCAGGAGTCATCGGGCATCAAGGCAGGATACACCCTGGATGGAGTCCAACGGTGATGTGTACCTCAAAAATAATGAAATATAATTAAATGAATCCTAAAGCAACATTTTTTTGCACGTATACTCACATTTATTTCCGCAAAAGCCGTTTATTCATTGAGCAGAAATTAGTATTAGCAGATAAAATAAATTCCTGTCAGTACGAAAGCTCTTCCAAAAAGCGTTGTTACTTCTATTAGACGACATTCTGTCAAAATATAAGTAAAAATCAGTTGAAATTCTTTGTTCTACAAGTATTAAAAGATGAATGAGAAATTAAAACATGTCTTACTTCAGAGAATCTATAGGTACTCGTGTTGGACGCAGCTCTGCTGGGAACGCGCTGTTCTGAACTTGAGCGCTCAAGAGTCTCGCGCCTGTTATGAATTTGAGAGTGCAGGAGGTGCACAATGTTCCATTGTTCCATAAAAATTATGAACAGAACCAGTGACAAGGGGCAGCCCTGCCGGAGTCCAACATGCACAGGGAACAAGTCTGACTTACTGTCGGCAATGCGAATCAAGCCCCTGCTCCGGTCGTACAGGAACCGGATAGCCCTTAGCAAAGGGTCCCGAATCCCATACTCCCGGAGCACACTCCACAAGATGCCGCGAGGGACACAGTCGAATGCCTTCTCCAAATCCACAAAACACATGTGGATTGGTTGGGCAAACTCCCATGAACCCTCCAGCACCCTGGAGAGGATATAGAGCTGGTCCAGTGTTCCACGACCGGGACGAAAACCACACTGTGCCTCCTGAATTCGAGGTTCTACCATCGGCCGGGTTCTCCTCTCCAGTACCCTGGCATAGACTTTCCCGGGGGGCTGAGAAGTGGGATCCCCGATAGTTGGAGCACACCCTCCAACAAAGCGCTGACACAAAATAGACTCTGAAAATGCGTGAGTAATGCACTGAGCCAGGCCATTTGGAATCCAAGCTTGTGATCATGCATTGATGATCACAAGTCATCTGCAGATGAAATGTACAGCAAATAATTGTCCTATCTGTTAGTTACTATGTATTTAAAGATTGATCTCAATGCAAATAAAAATAATTTCACATAGGCTGTAAAGTAGCCCTACCTGAACATTAAGGCTGTGAAAGGACTTTCTGTTCACATAATCTGCTTCATGTTCTCCTAGCGCTGTGGAGATTGCAACATGTGTGCAGTCTATTGCTCCTATGACTCTAGGGAATCCTATCATAGGAATGAAAATATATATATTTAAAACCATTCCTAACATGTAGCTACCGCATACTATTGTATAATATATTTGAGTGTGAAATATGAGCGTTCAAAAAAATGAGCTTGAAAGGTTAAATTTGTTCATGTGATGTAACCCTATCAAGATATCTTACCGGCAATTTTATAAAAGCCCTCTTTTATGCACATGGTGGATAAATGTCCAGGGAACACAATGCAGCTATTTATGTATCCCTGCAGAGCGAGGACCACCTTGCAAATGGTTCGACAGACCGTGTGTTTCCCCTATATTCTCTGCATCACCGACCACATACAATTATGTACCACTTGCAAAAAAAACGCAACGCAATACATACCATTTGCGGTACAGTAAGGGCATGGCTTTGACGAGTCACATTTGTTATGTGCAGCTCAAGAAGTTCGCAAAGATAAGACATTCCTTCCGCGGAAAATCTGTATCTTTCGTACAAGTAACTATCAGGAAAGTCAAGGGGATTTTGTCTGTCCCTAAAAACTCTTTCTCTACGAAGTGCTCGTCTAACAATTTGCGCGGAGATGTCCACAGAATTTGGGAGAAAAGGTGAAGTCATTGCAACAGAGAACAGCTTACGTCAGCTTACGTCAATTAGTTACGTCAGCTATATGTTTCTTTGTTCACAGCTGATTGGTCAAACTTCAGTCTGAGATCTCGAATCCAGAACATAACCTGCCCCGGAGCAGGTTAGCTGTGCAGCGTAAAATACCATGGCGCAAACACCGATTAAAGCTGAGCTACTTTCATGGTACCTAAAACCCAGGGTTGGCACAAACTAAACTGAAACATAGCTGGCTAGCCACCTAAACCAGCTTCATGGTACAGGCCCCTGACCTACTGCAGATTATTTGGATGTAGACTTTCATAAACAATGTATCAAATGGCTAAAAATCAACCTCAGGAACTTATAGATGATTCTTTATGGTGCCTTAAAATACATGCAACAGATTTGTTTCATAATATAAACTGCAGTACAAATAAGATGCAAGATAATAAATTACTGCAGATGAAAAGTATAGTTGTGATGTTTGTAAACATGCTGCTAATGCAAAGCATAGAGCTGATGTCTGTAGTCATAGATTACATTTGTGACCCAGTCTGTGAAAGCCATGGACTTGAGAAGTAAAGCTTTAAGTTCAAAGTTTGATTTTAATTTTACATGAATATCTAACATGATCTTATTAAGTAACCGCAAACAATATTGGGATTAGATTATATATGATTATATAATGACTAGAAGAGAAATATAAGTGTTGAGTCAGTGTATTTAAGTGCTGAAGTACAAGAGCTTTTGATTGTGTTCAGCTGCTGCTCATCATCATCATCATCATCATCATCATCATCATCAGATCTTATGTGTTCTCATTGGTGAAGGAAGAACTGATGACATCACACATCAATTTACTCATTAAACTGGACATTGGAGAGCAGCTGTGTCTCATACAAACACTATTAGATTGAAGCTTTATAAGAGCACCTAATAGCACATGTCTGGTTCTTCTGTGATCACATTATTCAACCAGAATTTATAAGTTGTTCCTCTGTAACAGAACACTCACAACTTTAGAAAGTAAACTTTGGAAAATATGTGATTTCAGTGGTGTCACAAAACACCTGGACAGTGGGGTAGCAATGAGAGTTGCAACTTTAAGTTTTCCCAAAATGAGCATCTTGCATAAATCTATTTTCATATTTCACTTTATCCCAATATATATATATCAAAAGTACTTTTTTAAAACTAGGATAAAATGGTCACTCCATTCATTTGGAATAAAGAAACTCTTGAGAATTAAGATCTAGTCGCAGAGAACTAAAGCAGAAGGTGTATTTTTAGAAGGAATATCCATTATATGTAATAAACTATCACAGTTAGAGTCTAATGTCTCACTACAGCATAAGAGAGCCGTGGCATGAATATCTTGAAAAAAATATACCTGATAGACAATGGGAGTGAGCACAAGAACAGGTTCATTCCTCCTCTGTGTATAAGACGTAGATTAATACCATTTAAAGTCCCACACAGACTTCATTTATCTAAACTAAAGCTCTCTAGGATGTTTTCTTCAGTGGACCCTTCATGTGAAAGATGTGGTATATCACCAGCATCATTAGGACATTTGTTTTGGAAGTGTCATAAAAAGTATAACTATTGAAACTATTATCAGAAGTGCTGGATAAACCACTAAAACAGACCCAGTCATGAATAATTTCAGTGTCAGGTGTGAAAATGCAGAACTCTCAACAAATCAATACAATATGCTTGGAGCCGTAACCAGTACCAGAGTTGAAAAGTAAAATCAGGGGGAATGGTGGATTGGATTTAGCGTTTAGATCATTTGTGCTGATGAAAGCCCATATGGTGGGAGATCAACTGATTAACCTTTTGATTATTGTTTAAGCAAAAAGACAATTATTATATTATATTACTCTAAAACAGTGGTTCTCAACTCTGGCCCGCGAGATCCATTTTCCTGCTGAGTTTAGCCCGAACTCTGATATAAAACACCTGAACAAGCTAATCAGTGTCTTTAGCAATAGACACGTTCAACATAATGCAGCGCTGCGCAAATCTATCAGCGTATGACATTTAAGTACCGCGAGAGCAATTCAACTGCAGATTTTTCTGTACGGATTTGAATCGCTCTCATGGTACTTTAATGCGATATGCCAAACATCCTGTGCAGCCCAACATTAAGTTGAACGCGTGTGTTCCTGAAGTCACTGATTAGCCTCAACAGGTGTTTTATCCGAGTTGGGGCTAAACTCTAGAGGAAAATGGATCTCGTGGGCCAGAGTTGAGAACCACTGCTCTAAAACAACAAGCATGCTATTGATATATTACATATCAGATACTCCTGTCATTGATCTTGACCCACAAGGCACAATGGGAGTTGGTCCCCAGGCTGGCATGACTACCTGCTCCTACATAGTTAGGGTAAATACAGAGGACAAATCTTTCACTGGGTGCAAGTGCAACTTCATACTCATGATACCTATTAATCTATCGGGAATTCAACTATTAATTGTTGAAACAAAACCTCACATAGCATTGTAAATGAACATTAACCCAAGTCAATTTTAATTGAAGTGCAAGAACAAATGGATTAAACAAATGTATCACACCACCTTAAACTTCCTAAACTCAAACAAAAGACTAAAAAGGGGAAGCAAAATAAATAACTGATCAGTTCATTGCTGCAATGCTGCATACCCCATTCTCCCCTACAGTATCTCGCAGTAGCTTCCAAAGATTTTCATAATCATGTTTTTTCATGTATATTTTTCGGGCTCTTGCTTTCAGATCATTAGCCAAGCAATGTTTTTGAAGCAGACTTGACCTAAACATCTGGTTTGAACTTTTTTTAGTGGAGGTCCAACAGACTTGATGAAAAGCAAGTCTGACATACTTTGTATCTCAAGGGTGCTTCTAGTTGTGGTTAAAATGTTCATCTTACTGAACCCACTTCATACTCTGCTGTGGAGATGACCAGTGTGTTCACTGCTTGAAGGAGGGGTTTTAGCTCTTCTGGTGCTGGTGGATTCATTTCATCTACAGTTTTGACTTTGACCACAATATATTCCCTCATTCCTCTCTGAATTTGTCTCACAATTTATCAAGCTTGAAAATGGAGCAGAGTTTTCCTGTATTTCTTTTTCGGTATAATGAACACGACACGCATCTGGCCAGTTGGACCAGTTTTAACTTTGGACCACTCATCAGCAATATGCATCTGGCTCCCACCTGCACTAGGCCCAACTACTTTATTTTTCTGGCAGGTTAGGCAGCCAAATTTTCTGCTTTGGCATATTAGCTACGAATATTGTTTTTTTTTATCCCTGAACATGTTCGATGTCCAGAATTTAGGGATATCTTGCTCATCACCTCCGTTGTAACTTGGACCATCAGAATCATTGGCACTATCTTGCCCTGCTTCTGCCTCTTATTTTTTCAATAACAAAAACATAAAATGTATGTTACAGCCCCCTTTGGTAGGATAAGCTACATTTCCACCTTTTGATCTCTATAAGATAAAATGTTCCACCCAGTGTGTCAACATGTATCTGGCCGTCAGAGGGTTCCAATTTATGTTATCTGTTTCAACCAAAAATCCATGTGTGGCAGAAGGGGTATGACATTTAATTGATCTGTAAAAGTGTTTTAACAATTTAATGGCAGCAATGAACACCAGTGCCTGCTTCAGTTCTGCTTCAAAAATATTCAGCAGGTAGACTTTGAGGAATGTGTGGAGCTCTAGAATAAGCACAGGATTAGACCCTCTAGACTTGCAATGTATTACCTTCCTCACAGGTTCACAAATACATCTTAGAAAAATGCATTTCACAGCACTGATTAAATAACTTTAAATACAATAAGACAAAGACAAAAGTCACATGAGTCTGCTATATTTATTCAAACTTACACTTTATTTCTAACAGGTCTAAACTGGTGCACTCATTGATGAGGTGTTGTGCTTGTGGAAGAGGCACCGGCGGTGGAGGAGGCTCTCGGCTTTGGGAAGCTAGAAAACGTAGCAGTCAAGAGCTTCTTTGACTTCCAACGCTTATTGGCAGACATGATAAACCCTGCGGTATCACTGGGTGAGTATCAATTCATGATCTTAATGTGCCATACAATGTTCTAATCGATTGAAGATTAATTTATTGTTGTTAAATTGCAGATGAGACTTGGCAAGGGCATAGTCATCGGGGGTTTGTGCATTCTTAGCCTGGAAGAAGACAGAAAGTTATGAGGAGACACATCTGATCCCGAAAGGTCTAGTGTTTATATGAATTTATACTGACGAATGTCGCTATAGACGTCCTGGCGTCTGTAAAGTTAGGGTTTCCCGGCAACCCCATCTCCACCCATGCCGCCTGAAAATGTGCATTTAAATTTTTACAGGGTTGGGTTCGGAGGTGCAAAAAAAAGGAGAGTTTGACCCTCCGACCAGCGTTTCTCTTATATTGAGGAAGGCCTCCATCCACCCATATTCCTCATGTAAGGGACAGCTGGGCTGCCCCGAAGGTCTGGTTCATCTTGTGGGTTGCGATCTGTAAAAGAGAAAGCAATAATTGAGCAAGTGAGGTGTGTGAGAATGAGAAAATGAGATACTCATGTTGATTAGAAAGTTCTCAGCCGGGTCGGTTTTACGGGTACTGGCCACCTCTTCCACCATCAGGTTTTGATACACGCCCCCGCATGGTGGCGAGGTAGGCGGTAAATTGCCTGTAAAACCTCCACTGGTCTCTTGACGTGGGCTATGTCTTTAACTCCTCTGCAAAGAAAGAACAGACAGAGTAATTAGAGGATGAAATGCAAGAAGTCTAAAGCTTGAAAAAAGTGAAAGTTTAAATCACCCAAAATGGCCGGGATGACCTTCCTACCCTTTTTGCGGCGTGTGTAACCACCTTTCTCCTCATCTTCTTGATTAGGGTGTGCACCTCTCTTCGAATGCCCACCAGGACGGCCTTCGATAGGCGGCAGGTGGCTGGGGGGCTCTTGGACACGTAATCAAGAAACTGAGCCACGTTTTTGAGGTAGTGGTGGATGGTCGTCTCTGTAATCCTTGATGCCCCCAGTTTGTCCCTCCACTGCCTGATCTTCGAGGTGTCGTTAAGGAACAGCATGTTCCCCAGAGTGGATTTCCCCTCTGCCATGTATCCCAAAAAATGTTTTATTCTTAATACTTTTGATGCCACATTGTTTTTCAATTTTGCAGAGGGGTCCGATCCCTCATGGTGCGACTTGTACTCATTGATTAGATAATCTGCAGAAGAGAGACGCTATTACTCAGCGAGTCGCATTCAAGATCAAGAACAATCCACCACTGTCTGTGAGACCTGTTTCCTCTGTTGATGATTAAATCGCATTTACATATTCGTATTTTTAACACACTAGAAGTCTAAATTTGATCTAAAATCTAAATAAATGTTCGACACTTACTTGGGGCGCCGGGTAATACGGAAGTTCATCCTGAGGCTCTCGCTGGGATGTGGAGGCCGAAGGGCGGGCGCTTACCCTGGCCGGCTCTTCCGAGGGTGGCTCCCTCTGTTCCTCTTCCATTTCGGGCAGGCAGTCCTCCTCTTAAACCTCTTGTATCTCTTTGTCACCTCCTTCAGTGTGGCGGCCAGGATGTCATTCAGTTTGTCAAGCTCATTATTGTTTTTCGGGAGCTTGTCCCGGGCGCGCTGGCATTTTTCCTCTTAGCACATGTGATCTTCCTCCTGGTCACTTTGCTCTTCCTCTCGGTTGTCAGAGAAGTTCTGGATTTCATCTATATCCAAAAAGGTGGCCATCGGAATCGCTGGGCAGGTGGCGTGGAGGGCGGCGAGCTGTTCACTGACCTTAAGCCTCTTAAAGTCCCACATCGTGTCACGATGTGTCCCCTTGGACAGCTCCTTGTGACCAAGAATGTGACTGTCCAGACGAGGTTTTTCCCACATCACGGGATCCCACAGGTTCCCTCCCTGTATGAAACACGGCCCGATTCCAGTGAAAGAATCAGTTTCCTCTCCTTCACTGTGAGGACCTTGTGGGTAACCCGGAGGTGTTGTGAGAGCTACTCTTAGTTTCGGTGCCACAGTGGGCAGGTAGAAGTCATCTTTGCAGTAGTTTTTCCTCTGTAAACACAAGAACAAAGTCTAGTGTTGATGAACCAATGAATACTGAGCAGCACTTCCTGCAGATAATGTCCTTGGAGTAAGTTGTGTTAATTCACACTAGAAAATTTATCCAAATTCCAGTAAGTTGTATTCATTCACACTAGAAAATGGATCCAGATTCCAGCAAGAATGCCAAGTGCTTTCTGCACATCATACACGTGTTGTCATAACGCCATGTTCATGAATCACGGACTGCTGCAGCCTCAAGGGATGCTTTGTGCATGATGCCTTCTGTGCGAATACGTGCGTTGTTGTTATTACAATACGTGCATGCATCACAGACTGCTCTGTGTTTGTGATGCATATACATGTTGTTGTTATTACAGTGCGTTCATGCATCACCGACTGCTGCAGCCTCACAGGGAGCTTTGTGCACGGTGCATTCTGTGACCCAATATACATGTTGTTGTTATTACAGTTTGTTTATGCATCATGGACTGCTTTGTGCACGGTGCATTTTGTGACGCATCCACTCGTTGTTATAACAGCTCGTGCATGCATAACGGTGTGATTTATGGATTATGCATACATGTGTTGTAACTATTTATTTTCTATTTTTTCAGAACATGTCTAAGTTAGGGATGGGTACCGAAACTCAGTACTTTATCGGTCTCGGAGCTAAATTATAAAAGACCGAAGTATCGATAAGCTCTGACGTTAACGGTTCTGCTGTCGGTACTGGTGAAATTCAGAAAAACATTTCCTATTTCTTATTGCCAAATAAACGTTACCTAGCATATTTTAACTGACCAACCATTTCTAATTTGCGATAATATTAAAGACATTTACCTGCATTTTCTTTATTCGCACAGTACACAGAGCTTGCGCTTAATAGAGCGACGATGGCGGAGAGAATCAAACGGTCTAAAGTCTGGTTACATTTTACTCGAGTGAATGCAGACAGACAATGCTCGGTGCAACAAGACTTTTGCTTGTAAGAGCGGAAACACAAGCAATCTGGCAAAACATCTTTCAAAAGTGCATTATGTGCAGACAGAGAAATGCAAAGTTTTCGACTGCCTAGCTAATTGTTCATCATCCACGTCCTCATGTACGTGTATACTAGCCTAGCAGTCTTCCTAAATAACCCCGACATAAACATTGCATAAGGTTTCTTTAAATTAGTATGTAATAATTTAATAAACACATCACATTAAAAATAGCCTACATATAAATCTTTAGAGTATTTTTTTCTGCAGTAGCCTTATTAACTCTTAAACATAAAAAATGCTTTCACAGTAGGGGTGTGCGATATGACGATATTTGATCGTGAACAATTAAAATGACTGCACAATCCACTTTTTCTGAATAATCGTTATATCGTCCTATATAGTGCAAGACATGTTATATCCGTTGCTGTTCTATTGAATTCGTACATAAGGTGTCGTGACCTCTGGTTTTCCTAACACTAGGTGTCAGGGCCTTGGGGTTTCATGACATTAGGTGTCTGACCATTTAAAGTCCTGTCTTTAGGTGTTAGAGCTTGATGTGTGAAATAGAATGAAGGAATATCGTTTCCCTATGCCTCATCAAACTGGGTCTACCTACATAATGTGTTTCGGTGAACCGAGTGTTGGGACCTTAGGTGTTAGGCCATCTGGGTTTCATGACATTAGGTGTAAGGCCATCCGGGTTTCCTGACATTAGGTGTCAGGGCCTCTGGGTTTCCTGACATTAGGTGTCAGGGCCTCTGGGTTTCCTGACATTAGGTGTCAGGGCCTCTGGGTTTCCTGATATTAGGTGTCAGGGCCTCTGGGTTTCCTGACATTAGGTGTCCGACCATCTAAAGTCCTGACCTTAGGGTAAGAGTTCGATGTGAGAGAGATATATATATAAAAAAAACGGTTACTCTATGCTCCCTCGAACCAGGTTTACTTCTATTGCGTGTTCCGGTCACCCAACTATCTTGGTCTTTTGGTGTTAGATCCTCACAATTTCCTGACACTCGGGATAGGCCATATGGGTTTCCTGATATTGGATACCCGGCCATCTAGTGTCCTGACCTTAGGTGATCGAGCTTGATGTGAGACAGTGTGGCGTTCACCCTCTGCCCCTTTCAAGTAAGCCAAACAACTACCTGGGTTTTATAATCCCCAATCATCTACCAGTGAGATGCCAATATTTCCCCCCACGCCTATATTCACAGAGACTATCCAGTGGTAAAACTAAACATAAATATACAGAAGGAGACATATCCGTGAGATGCAGTACCCAGCCAGTGAGATGCATATATATGTGAGTGACCAGCTTGACACTGGGTAAATCTAAACAAATCAAATCAAAACAAATCAGCCGGCATGAAACCGGTGCTCCCATTCGGAGGAGCTGTGGTCAGGACCCAGTGTTCTCATGGAGGATATGTAGGTCCTTTCTCTTACTGCCCCTCCACTAAACCGGTATGGGGCTTTCCCGAGTGGGCCACTTTTCTGAGCATATACACTTGGACCCAACAGACCACAGCCCCCCATGGAAGTTTTGCCACCGTGTAATCTTTTTAGTGTATCTGACTAAAAACCGCCTCCGATACGCTCACACGGATTCACCTCCTCTGGGGAAACATACACATATACACATAATTGGTAGAATGTGAATTTACCCTCCGACCAGTGAGATGCTGTCTTTGGTGTAAACATTTTTTTTTTTTTTTGTGTTTATCTATCTTCATTTTCTGTAGTCTCACGTTAAGTCCTCTCGGGAACTGAGTCCCTAACTTCTTAATCCAGGCCCACTCCTTCTTTAGCCCATCTCTTTTACTCCAATCAACCCCATGCTCCAACCCGGTCACTCTCATGTTCTGTACTCCGTGCCTAACAAAGTGGGATGTGATACGACCCTTGATCTTTTTCTCAGTTCTGACGCTATACCTATGTGCATTCATCCTGGTATTTATGGCTAGTCTCCCCCACATACCTCATCCCACATTTTCTGCAGGTAATTAAGTAAACACAGTTGCTTCTGTTTAGAGGAACATTCCGTGGGATCCGGCAAAAGACACCCTGCTGCCCGGTGTGAAGGCTAGCAGGTAGTCGTTCCCTGGTCCTATTCTTAATCCTTGCCGGCTGAAGTTTGCTGTGGACTAGGAAATCTCTAAGATTTTTACCCCTGCTATAGGCTACCAGCGGTATAAAGGCGTCCCCAAACCAGGTCTCATCTGCCTTGTCATGGAATATGCATTTTATCTTTCGGGCGACACTCGCAAGGTAGAGTAAGGAACCACAAAAGATACGATTCGTTTGTGTTGATCCGTCCGTTGTGGACTACCCTCCTTCTCTGCCTGTACCTGGCGCCTCATATTCCTCAAAAAGGATCTGGAATACCCTCTTGGCCGTAAGGCCTTAAAAAGAACCTTCCTTGCCGCCACCTCATCCTCCCGCCGGGTACAAATTCTATTGAATCTAATCAATTGGCTTTTAACTATACCCCAGAAAGTGTGTTTGGGATGATAACTGTGTTTGTGTAAGAGCGCATGTGTATCCATGCTTTTAAAGAAAACCTTGAGGTCAAGTTTACCGGTGTCCTGGAAATTCGGACCTTTAAACACGGTCACATCTAGGTAATCAATCTGGCGTTCCGATAGGGTAAAGGTTAGCTTAATCGACTCGTGATGGCTGTTCAGTCTATCCACGAAGTCGTGAAATTCCGGCTCCGAGTGTCCCCATAGTCCCCAGATGTCATCCAAGTATCTAAAATACTGGAGCGGTTTAAGAGGGCACTTTGCCAAGGCCTCATTTTCCCATTGTGCCATGTATATGTCGGCATACGCTGGCGCAAACTTCTTGCCCATTGCCGTACCCTTAACCTGCAGGTAAAATTCCCCATCGAACTCAAAATCGTTTTTGGTTAGACTCTGGTCTATCGATGCTTGGGTATTTATGAAAGCAGGCTCTAACTGCATTCAACCCTTTCTCGGTCTCTATATTGGTGTATAGGCTCGTGACATCCATGGAAAAGAACCATACCGGCCGCTTGATTACCAAGGCTTTAATTTTTGCCACGAAATCCCAGGTATCTTTTATATAGCTACTGTGTCTAATGGACAACGGATTGAGATAGTAATCTATGTATTACGCCACCTGATAACTCTCGCTCCCACAATCCGCCACAATAGGCCTACCAGGTGGCATATCCTCAAAAGGCCATTTATTCCTAGGTTTGTGAATTTTCGGCAAGAGAAAGAAACGCCTGGGTCTAGGGACCTCCACCCCCACTAGATAATCTCTTTATCTCTCCAGGTAGTGCTGAGCCACTAGGTTGTCTAACAGACCCCGAATCACTGGGATCGAATTGAGATAAATCGGTGCGTCAAGCTTTTGATAATATTCGGTGTCCCCTAACTGTCTCAACGCTTCCTTGACATTTTGTGCTCTATCCATGACAACCACAACAGCTCCTTTGTCAGCAGGTTTAATTACAATTGAAAAGTCATTACATAGTCTGTCCAGGGCCTCCTCCTCCCCCCTGGACAGATTGCCGTTAGGCACCGTGTGCCTTCCCGTTAGAGAAGATAAAAACAAATTGTCCTGCTTGATAATGTCCCAAGCCATCCTGGGGACCTGATCCGGCAGCGGCTCCCAGACGGACAGGGGTTTAAATGGGAGTTCCGGCTGCCGGTCCTCCGTCTCTACCCCGAAGAAGGCCGCCAACCTCAGTCGCCTGTGATAGCTGGAGGCCTGCACCTGTAGTTCTGTCATATTAAATTCACTTACTCTAGTGCTAGGAATAAATGACAGCCCCTTCTGTTACAAACAGAGTTCCCCCTTACTTAGCTGAATTATTTTAGAGAGGTTAACCACTGTACCGTCCGCTCCATAGTTTAAAGCATCAAGCCAATGCTTTGCCATGGCCCTGGCCGTCTCCGACGTCCAGTGCGTCAGGTCCCGCTCGACCCTGAACTCTGACCCTGGCAGAGGAGGGAGAGACACCCCAGTCTCCTGAATGTAATTGTTGAGAGACCTGAGTATATCTCGTTGGGCTTTCGGGAGCCCGGCTGAGAAATTGATCATCGGTGCCCGCACTCTGGCGTTGGGGAAGCGCTTCTCTGCCGCGGACAGGGTCCCCATGACCATCTTGCGGAGGTATAAGCACGCCCTAGCCCCCCTGTCATTTATCCCAACCGATATGATGACCACCTGAGTCTCAGGAGACGTAGGCGTGTGGTGCTGTAGCATCCACAAGATATTGGACCACTGAGCCCCCGGGTAGAATACCAATTGTACCTGGTTGTCCCCCAATTCTGCGATCCTGCCGACATTTGAATCACCCAGGATCAAAATAGGCCTCATGGGGTTCAGGTACCATCTTGCCTTCTTGTTACCCTGGTGGTCTATTGTCATATGCAGGCTCTGCTTCGGCCCCCCTGTCTGGACCGCCACACTTTCGGGCTTGCCCAGGTCGCCTGACAACCCCTCAGCTCTTTTATATGGCCCCCTCTTACTAGGGCCGGGCAACTCATTATCTCCCTTCCTCTTGTCCCCCGGTTCTCCATCCCCCTCTTCCCACGAGTCGCTCAACAGAGCTTCCCAGTCCAATTCTTCCTCCGCCCGCCTTTGGGTCCCTCTTCGTCCCGGCATCCCCAGTCTGTGGTTCCTGAACAACCGTTCCAGTCTCTGCTTGGGGTAAATTTCCCCTTGGGCTGTGTTCCCTTTTGGCCTGCACTGGGTTCCCTGTCCCCTGAGTTTCAGTACTGTCCCCATCACTCCGCTTGGAAAGCGTCTGCTGCTTCCTTAAACGCTGGGGCAATGGAGTCTGTGCTCCCAGCAATTCGGGTCTAACCTCAGACCGCACTTGGTCTACAATCTCGGCCCGGAGTTCCCGTCTCAATTCTATCCTCAATTCTTCTCTCAGTTTCTCCCTTTGTGCCGCTTCGGCCTCACTCTCTCCCGCCGTGGTCACCTCCATCCCGGTGCCCCCGGCCTCAGCCGGTCCTGTCCTGGCCACCACCAGAGCCCGAATTTCTGCCTCGGCGCGCTGCACCACCCCCTCCCGCTCATGAGGTAGGTTTCTTCTTAGCCACCTCCCAGGCTCTCTCCGCCTCTGAGAGGTCCAGAGTGCTCAGCTCCCTATGGAGGCCTCTCAAGGTCTCTTCATAATGGTTAGCCAGGATTTGTCGGCTGGTACCCAGCCAGTTCCTGGCATTGCCCCACAGCAGTTGGCTGTGCCGGTCTCACCAGCTGTTCCAGCTATGCTGCGGCCCTGTTAAGTGACCTTGGACCGGGGTCCCTTTCCGTCTTAGCAGGATGGTGCTTCGTTTTCAGAAACCGGAAAACCCGGACCAACTTTTTAAAGGTTTCCTCCCGATCCATGATATCACCAGAACAACCGCAAGGTGCAGGGTGCAAAAATACAACAGCCTCCCCCACAGCATCTCGCTGTAGTTTGGGATAGGAGACCGAGGAGAAAAGGCACTGGCCGGCGCATTTTTCTGAATGTCGAAGGACCCCTATGTAACGCACAGTTCTTAAGGCCAACCTCCCACTAGAGTTGCAACGAGTAGGGTTCCTGACATTTGGTTTAGAGTTTGGTGCAGAGAAGGTGATTATTAACAACTCTCTCGAAATTTATAGTGAAATGTGTTGTATTAAGTTTTTTGTCACACAGAACCGATGCTCCTGCGGTAAAGACGAACTCTTGACGGCAGCCGAGCTGTCCATCTTGGCACGAGACAATCAGAACTGTGAGACCGAGCATAAGATTGGGTACCCCCTAAACCAGTGAGACGCATTTAGGATTGGGGTGCTAGAAAAAGTTTATATGACGGCCTCCCCCACAGCTTCTCGCTGTAGTTTGGGATGGGAGTCCGAGGAAAAAAGCACTAGCTGGTGCATATGACGAATAACGAATAACCTGGAACGCCCTCCGATACCCAGACGAAGGGAAATGACTGGCGGGGGCGGCAAGGCCCCACCTTCATCCAATCATCCCTCCTAAGAATTCCTACAATCCAAAACAGATATCATTCTTACCCAGAACAACCGCAAGGTGCAGGAATCCCTATCTAAATTCCGTATCCCCCAAGTGTCCTCTATATTTGCTTGGATTTAACTTTTTCTGGGGGAATCCCTGCACGGGGTTGATTCCTGGTGATGGATATGGTATTCTCGCCTATCCTCATTCACCTGCTCCTAACATTATACTAATATTGTGTTAAGGAGCCCCGGGACCACCTGATTGTTACAAACACACTCGTGCCATCACATTCTTCCCAAATTCTCTTTTGAGTCACATCTATCTTTGTTCTCTAATTTTCTATTCAAGTTCTCTTCCTCCCTTATATTAGGAATCAGATCCTGCCGATAAGTGGGTCAAATGGTTCCCCTGGTCCCTTCTCCCTATCTATAGGTAAGTATCCTGGGTAAGTATGATCAAAAATAGAATATCCCTTTTCTTTTTTTTCTTTTTTATTCTTTTTCTCAAATTCTTCTAATAACTTCCTCCTCTTTCATTCCCATAAACGGTTTCAGGTAAACCAAACAGCCCCATTCAACTATGGGTCTACTTGCATAAGGTGTTTCAATGGGGCGCACAAAACTTCTTCATGCTGAAAGACAAACCTGTATGAGGTATAAAATAATGAACATTAGAAAAGCTTATTTTTCAGGCTAAACTCGACAATGCGCATAAGCAGTCGTAAGTGCGGGTGTACATATAGCTTCTAAGCTTCTATATAGCTTGTTACTTGAACAAGCAGCAATTGGCTCTTTTATAGGACTTGTTCTGCCATATTGTCACAGTATCTCCCATTAATAGAAATAGTAGTAAATCATCTTTCTGTATCTATAGCCTTTGGTTGTCTGCTTATTAAACAACCAGCTTAAGAATGTGCATGTAAACACACCCAGTATTCATTTACATTTAGTCATTTAGCAGACGCTTTTAACCAAAGCAACTTACAAAGAGTAAGGGAGCAACAAGCCAGTGTTTCCCCTACCATTATATAAGGGGGGCGCCCCGCCCTCCTAACGGCTCGTCCCGCCACCCTTGAACGTCAAGTAAATTTGAATTGATTTTCTTTATAGCGCCAGATTACGATTTGTTATTTTCTTAAACAAACTAAATAGCCAATCTAATATGTTTTATCTTTATCTTATTTCCACGATGGCATGTCTTTTCTGTCTGTGTTTGCGCGTTTACAATTAGCCCAATGAGTGCGAACGCGCGCACACACACAGACAAACACTACCGGACAGCGAGCGCGCGGCGGGAAATATGTCGCGTCAATCAAATGAAAACCAGATGAAAATATTTGTGTTTTTTTTAAGCGCTCACTGGGGACTGAAGATTGCGCATCCTGCCCCTGACAAGCATGGAAAGTCCAGTCATCACCGGATGACAAGTTAAATGTATATTAATGAATTACATGCCGATTACTATTTACATACGTCTGTTTAAAATGTTTTTAGTTAGGACATTGTAAATCTGCTGATTAAATAAGACAAGAGATATTTAATACGCTATACAGGCGCTCTGTGTTGTATGGGAATGTCCTGCGCACGTGATGACGTTCAGAACAGCGCACGTGATGACGTTCAGAACAGCGCACGTTCACAGAAGTGCTGCGATTGACAGGATTATTCTCCAATAAATGCATCATAGAAAGAAAAACGTCTCACAAAAAAAACCCTCATATAAATGTATTAACTAACATTAACGGACAATGAATAACCAATATATTTGTTAGTATCTATAAATCTTTTTTAGTTGTTAGTTAAAAAATAAAACTATTTTAGCTCTGGTCCATTGATATTAACAAAAACTTCTATAAATTTAACAAAGGTTATTTGCAAAAGTCAATTTCAAAAAGATTTAAATACGTCTTTTTTTTTTTTTAAGAGATATCTTATGTTAACATTTTTAATTTTTACAAAGCATTACCCTCCCAGACAACCAATTTATGTGATAGATAGATAGATAGATAGATAGATAGATAGATAGATAGATAGATAGATAGATAGATAGATAGCACATAAAGAATGAAAAGGAAATGATTTAAGATTTCTCGTCAGTTTTCCCTAACCAACGAACCCCCCCCCAAAATTGTAAACCTAGGGGAAACACTGCAAGCGTTATGTCATATTCAACAAAATAGCTGGCTAAATAATGTTTAAAACAGTATAAAATCTTACTTTACCAGTTTGGTTGGAAAGGATGAATTGAGAAGATGAAGATGATGAACTCCAAAACAGACCAGTGGCACTAGAACGAGCAGTAAACTGCAACAGAACACACACACACACACAGTATATAATAGTTGATTTATACAATTAATATGACATGAAATAATTAGTATACCAGAACTAAAGTTTACTAATGCAAGAAGTTTTTTTTATATAAAACTAAAGTAGGTTTTAAACTTTTAATCTTAAATTATTGATATGAATCGTATGAAATTAAATATTATTACATGGGTCATTATCACTATATAAAGTGCCATTTGGTGTCCTCCTCAGAAACACTGAGCCATCGTGTAATGCAAAATAGTGGCATTTTGAAGTTTTATTATAAATGTACTAATATTTACATATGTACAACTGCAATAAGAAGATTCTTAAAATGTGTTTTATCATTTTATAACAATTTTCTTTGACTCTACGTATGTGATTTTGGCATGTCCCTCACACTGCTTAGCTACTGAAGGGTTTTATATATTTTATCTGCGTTCTATATGTTTTATCTAAGGGTTTATATCAATTACATTTTCTGTGTGTGTTTTTATATGATTATTACTTATTACTGCTTACCTTATATAACATTACATTATTTTACTGTGGGCCTCAGAGTTAAGAGAGAATATTAGAGGGCAAAGAGGTATTTTCAACAGGATGTGTGGGTTGAGTATGTGTGGGCAGCATTCCATGCAGGGGAGAAGATAAGAGATGTGTGCTGCACATCCAAACACACATACCCTAATAGTGCGGGGTCCTAAGTTTATGTGGAGGCAGGTGGGGGAAGTATTTTGTGTTGCAGATAGTAAAAGAAGAAGGACGTAGTCTACGAAAATATGAGATGAAGCATCACTCCATTGGACACAAAGAAAGTAGCAGAGGTCAAGGCGCTCAGGGGTTGGCCACTGTCTGAAGCAAGCTTGAAGACACACCCACACATACACATATAAAATTGTTGTAAACCACTGAGGCGGGGCTGACTCTCTGTGTAGACTCTGTAGACTGAGGAGGCCCAGCGCGCTGTATTTCAGTTTAATAAACTTCAACTTTTGTTCAACCGAAGTCCTTGAGTCCAATTTTTGGACACGCAGGACAGCTTATGTCCAACAGATGGTGACCCCGACGTGATTGGCTAAAAAGGGACATTTCGGACGATTTTAGAAGAGTAGGAATTAACAAAAAGCGGAGAGGGAACATCTTGGTTTCAACACAACAGCCGGCTGAATAAAGAAAGGTAAGCAGAGACCTGTTACATTCAAACTCTGCTAATTGAACACTCTAAATTGTTTTGTGTTGAATTTCAAATATTCCTGATCATTTTAATAGATATAAAAATTAAGCAAAATTTGAAGTCTGTTACTCTGAACAAAAAGACGTTGGGTTAGAGTCCCCACGCAGGTTAAGACGTGGGGTTAGAGTCCCTACGCAAAAAGAAGTGGGTTCGAGTCCTACTATAAAGAAGTATAGGTTAAAGTCCTATACTAATAAATTGGGTTAGAGTCCCAATTTGGGTTGGAGGCCCTTGGTTTTATTAATAACCATAAAGTACCAATTTGGGTTGGAGTCCCTTGGTTCTGGAAACCATAAATTTATAAAATTGTAAATTAATATTTTCTGTGATTTCTTTGGTACATTTTTAATTTTCTATGTATTAAATCGTGTATGTATGAGCAAATTAAAATCCTGTTAGGAAACAGGTCACGTGGGGGGTATGAATGCGTTGTGATATATTTTTTATGTTGTTGTATATTGTATTGTGACACAGAAAAACCCAGGAGTGAGAGAGAAGAGAGAAAAAACCCCAGCCTGTGAGACTCTGCGTGCGTGTGCGTTTGTGTGTGTGGGTGTGTGTGTGTGTATGTGTATAAAATAGAGAAAGAATGGCAGAATATGAAAGGGAATGTGAAAACTATGGAGGTATGTTGATTTTAGACCAGTGGCAAAGTGTAGTGGATATGTTAATAGCTCAGGCGGAGCCTAAGTTTCATAAAAAAGAAAAGAAAATATGGGAGAATAAATAGAGTCAGATGTGTATTGAGAACGGGTGGGACACACCTTAAAAAAAAATTGTGTTCCTAGCACCAAAAGCCAGTGATATGGAAAAAAGAGTGCATGTGAGACTGAAAAGACATGTTGAAGAAGGAAAAAATGTAAAGTGGTTAGAAAAGAATAAACATAAAAAAGAATTCTTCTGCAGGAAGAATTAAGACTATGGACATGCATTGCGCTTAAGGCCACTGCTCTGAGTCCGGTTAAAAGAGAGGGGGGAGAAAATGTGCAGACCAGGGAGTCAGGGAACAAACAGCATATTACCCACCCCCAAAACTATATCAAGACTTGCAACTATAGACAAAACCACAACCGTATGACGCAAAACTGCAGCAAGTTATGGTAAAATTAAACCAAGGAAACGTAGTAAAGAATTGCCTGACACAATGTTTGATATAAATGAAATAAGACAGCAATTACACCAACTCACAAGATTAGTCAGTGGAACAGCACAGCAGTTAGCCACCGAGGGAGAAGAACAGGGAGAACACATTCCACAAGGGGAGGGTGAAGAGGAGTGTGGACAGTTAATAAATCACCACACACCCCCTGTTTCATTGCATAGCAGACAGAGTTTAGATAGTGCTGAAGGAACAATTGCAAAGTGGAGAGAATGAATCTCACTCTGAAACTAATTGGCTAAAATCTGTGCACAGACCAAATTGTCATGATTATCAGCTGTTAATGTTATCATCTTCTGTTAACAGGATTTCAGGCCTTACACCATTTAAATTGCTTACAGGTAGATCTTTTCCAGGACCAAGCACACCGCTGAGACCAGACACCATCAAACCGTTGTCAGATTGTGTATATTTTGACAGACTAACTGCTCTGATCTAACACTTTTCAAAGCAGGTCACAACAGGACCTGAACCAGAACCTATTCCACCACCCACTGAGTGGCTGCGACTGAAGACCTTCTGCAGGAGGTGGAGCGAATCACGGTGGTCCACACCATTGCGTGCTACCTCCCGAACACCCCATTGTGTCCGCCTTCAAGGCAAAGGCGACACGTGTTACCATTTGTCTTCTTGTGTTGCTTGTGATCCCCCAGGCAGGTCTCTGGAATAGACGGCTGTGGACCTGAGATCTCAGGTCCAAGAGAGGGAGGGTGTTGAAGGTGAAGTACAAGAGAGTGCAGAAAAAGGAACATTACAGGTCATACACAAGAAAGGTGATATTTTTTTACCATAGGAACCTCTAGCGCACTGTGTAAGTGAAGATTGTGCATATGGGACAGGTATTGCAGTAACATTTAAGAGTAGATATGGTGTAGAAAAAGTGAGAAAACAAAACAAGAAACCAGGGGAATGAGCAGTAACTCACGAAGAAGATGGTAAAACAATTTTCCATTTAATCACAGAAACAAAATGCACCGATCTCCCAACATATGAAGACTTTACAAACAGTTTAAAGCATATGAAAGACTGGTGTGTACAAAATAAAGTAAAAAGAGTTTCAGTAGAAAGGTTGGGGTGTGGACTGGATAAACTAGACTTTCAGAGGGTACAAAACATTTTAAGCAAAGTGTTTGCGAAAGAGGATAGGTGATAACAATATACTCATTATAATCAAGTTTATACCATTATCATTGGCCATTATTGTTGTTTACTTTAAATCATTTATTTTGAGTCATTTATTTCCAATTTTTTTTTTTAAACGAGTGTATTATACATAATTTTACCATGAGGCGGAAATAGAAAAAACTAAAACACAGCTGCTAAAAATCCAACTGGATTTAGCTAGAGCCAATGGCCCGAAAAAGACCAAACAAATGCCCCAACACTCAACAAATGACCCACCTACCCAATCAGTTATTTCCCCTTACTTTGGGTATGATCAGCGAGGGAACTACCAACTAACCCCTTCACCAATAGGTCCCTGGGGAGGTTATAGGGGACAGAGGGGAGATAACATGGGGGGAAGAGGAAGTAGGGGTAGAGGGCGTCCGAGGGGTGCATGTTTTGGGTGTGGGGCACTGATCATTGGAGAAATGAATGTCCCATGGCAGGGGACGGTCAGTTTACGGGGCCACCTCGAGGGGGATGGGGTCCTCAGCAGGGAGGACCCAGTGGTCGTGGCAGGGGACCACAAGCCTCATGATACCCGGGGCAACAACATCCGTCTCCACCCAGTTTTCAGGTGCCCATGCACCCAACATGGGGCCAGGGAGAAGACGCGGGGGATTGTTGAAAGGGCCCACAGAGACCCACCATGAGGGGAATGGCTGAGCCCCTCATGGACATAGTGGTTAACAACAGACCACTAACAGCTCTGGTAGATACCGGAGCAACATACTCAACTGTAACAAGAGGCACAATCACTGACAAAGACATAAGTGATAAAACAGTGGGAGTTATGGGCTTCTCTGGTGGGTTAGAACACTGACCAATGACTAAAAAACTTACCACTAAGGTGGCGAATCAGAGCCTTTTACACATTTCTGTACACATCTAATGTCCCGGTACCACTATTGGGAAGAGATTTACTGATTAAACTGGGAGCAAGCATTTTATGTTCACCACAGGGGGAGTTGTGGTGACAGACGACTGTTCACCAGAGTACCAAAAAAAAAAAAAAATATACATATATATATATGTTTATGTGCTATGGTCAGGCTAGGAGCTCCTTTAACATTAATAAGAGAAAAGGTGGTGGAATTACAATAACAAGGTGTAGGAAGTTTAACAAAAAGAAGACACCATGTGTTGAGGAAATGCGCTGTAGCTATCATTGATTTATCAATAAACAGTCCCACATATATAGATGCCATAGGAGTTCCACGCGGTGTCCCAGATGAATATAAATTAGCTGACCAGATAGCTGCAGTATTTGAGAATATACCACTTCTATCTATGCTCTTCCCAGTCACCCCTAACAAAAATGTAGATAGGATTAATTATGTTCATTACAATGTTATGAGATTAGCCAATCTGTCCAGGGATGCAGTAGAGGGACTATCTGAAGAATTAGCGCCCATCTCATTAATGGCTGTACAAAATAGATTAGCATTAGACATGTTCTTAGCGGAAAAAGGTGAAGTCTGTCATATGTTTGGTGATGTGTGTTGCACTTTTATAACCAATAACATAGCTCCAGATGGTTAAGTCACCAAGGCATTAGAGGGTTTGCGAATGTTATCAGCTGAAATGAAGGAACAATCTGGAGTGGACAATCCCATAGGGGACTGGTTAGATAAATCACTAGGTAAATGGAAAGCACTGATAATGTCTATTATTGTGTCTATTAGTGTGTTAGTAGGAATTTTGGTCACCTGTGGATGTTGCTGTATTCCATGTATCAGATCATTTTGCAACCGTTTAATAGTGGCTGCAATAGAAAAGAAAGATCTTGCCCCACCCCCTTACAGTATGCCACTGTTGTCTGACAACCTATTTACGGATGATGAGGGTGATGACAATGATGAAGTTGTGTGACCTCTTTCAGAGGTCAAGAGAGGGATTGAAGGAGTTTTTTAATAAGTTTTATTACTTTTAAATGTTTATTCTTTATTACAGTTTTGATTAACATAATATGTGTGTGTTTTAATGAGAATGTTTAGGCAGAAAACAGGGGTCAGTTAAGGGGTGATTGGAATATGTTTGCTACAGGATGTGGTATGTGTGTGTGTGTGTATGTAGTCTTGTGTACAAAGATTGGGGGAAGCAGATAATGCAGATTGGTGCCTCTAGGAATGTGAGTGCAGACAATAAATTAAAGGGTCAAAGACCAAAGGTGGAACAACGAAGTGCATGCACACACATCTGAGTACCAAGCTATGCAGAATTTGGGTGTTGTGGGGTGTCATATGATGTTTTGCAGACAAAGGAGAACAAAACTGATTGAATCAAGAGAGCTGATTGAATCAAGAGAGGGAGGCACCGCCTGAAGAAAGAAGATACACCCTCTCACATACACACTATAAATATGTTGTTAGAATGACACACTGGGTGGTTCTTTGTCGAGACGACCCAGCGCGCGCTGTTTCTGATCAATAAACTTCAACATTTGTTAGAGTTATTTGAGCTGCCTTTCTCTTCAATTTTTGACCACGCAGGACCTTATAAAGTCCATCAGGCCGTGACTCAAGGGTGTACTAGAGACGAGGATGAACGTCGGCTTGATATTGTAATGCTGCCAGGAAAGCCTGCGATCCATTTTCATTAACACCCTGTTTAACATTACACAGCGGCACAAGACTAAAAACCGTATAAACAGAATTTGTGTCCCTAAATGCGACAGAACAAACGCCGTGTTATCAATGGTTTCTATGGTCGTTTGTTGCACTGCTCGTGTGCGGTGTCACATTTACTCAGAGGTGGAAAAAGTACAAAAATATTATACTCAGGTACAAGAACTACTACTTTGATGAAATTCTACTTGAGAACAAGTAAAGTTACAAGTCAAAAAATCTACTCAAGTAAAAGTAAAAAGTACCTTGTTTAAAATGTACTCAAAGTTAAAGTTTTAACTGTTTTTCTGTTTTTCCTGTGTGCCCCTGTAAAGCTGCTTTGAAACAATACACATTGTGAAAAGCGCTATATAAATAAACTTGAATTGAATTGAACATTAGTCATAGTGCCTAATTTTGAATACATGTACATCTGAAAAAAAAATATTATTGAGGTCAGTATTTTGTGTCACTCATTGCAGAAAGTGAAACCCATATATTATATTGATTCGTTACATAGAGTGAAATATTTCAAGCCTTTATATCTGGATATTTGGATGATTATAGCTTATATTGTTAGATTATATCATGAAAACCCAAAATTCAGTGTCTCTGTAAATTAGAATATTACATAAGATCAATAAAAAGGACATTTTAATCAGAAATGTCAGGCTTCTGTAAAATATGTTCATTTATTTGCGCTCAATATTTGGTTGGGCCTCCTTTTGCATGAATTTCATCAATGCGGCGTGACATGGAGGCCTCAGTCTGTGGCACTGCTCAGGTGTAATGAAGACCAGGTTGCTTTGACTGCGGCCTTCAGGTCATCTGCAGTGTTGGGTCTGGTGTCTCTCATTTCAGATTCTCTCTGGGGTTCAGGTCAGGCGTGTTTGCTGGCCAATCAAGCACAATACCACAATGGTCATTGAACTAGCTTTTGGTACCTTTGGCAGTGTGGGCAGTCCTGCTGGAAAATGAAATCAGCATCTCCATGAAGCTTGTCAGCAGAATGAAGAATGAAGCGCTGTAAAATGTCTTGGTAGATGGCTGTTGACTGTGGACTTCAGAAAACACAGCGGACCAACAACAGCAGATGACATGGAAGCCCAAATCATCACTGACTGTGGAAACTTCACACTGCAACATGGATTCTGTGCCTCTGCACTCTTCCTCAAGACCCAGTGACCTTGATTTCCAAATGAAATGCAAAATTGACTTTCATCTGAAAAGAGGACTTCGGTCCACTGTGTTTTCTGAAGTCTAAAGTCAACACAGCCATGTACCAGGACATTTTAGAGCACTTCATGCTGATGGGCTTTATGGAGATGCTGATTTCATTTTCCAGCAGGACTTGGCATGTAATAAATAAAGGCTTGAAATATTTCACTCTATTTGTGATGAATCTATATATGTGGGTTTCACTTTCTGAAATAAGTGCCAAAAAATATTGTCCATTTTCTTTTTTTAGATGTAGCTTCCTGTATTAAAACGGGTGCACTGCAAGAAATATATATTTTTTGGCCTTGTTTTGCAGAAATATTACCGTTGTAACATGGTCGTTACCACATGTGTGCCGTTGATCGCAGTTAACAAGAAACATGAATCAGAAAGACTGGTTAAGGGAGGCAATTTGAACAATTTGTTTATGTTCAGAGCTTCACAGCGCGATCTCGTGGTGTTGCCATTTTTACATATTTTTAAAAGCTTCGTATTTGTTGTTTAGTCTTTTCTTATGAAGCTGCAGATACATTATACATTATATAGTTAGTAAAGTGAACAGTTGCGCTTAGCGGTGTTTTTTGCCATAATAAATGTGTCGATTTTTAGGTTTATTTTGGGCTTGTCATTGTTTGCTGTTCTTTTCAACAATATGATCTGGCAACACGGTATTGTTCGCGGCAGAGCTGCGAGGCTATTCAAAATGCATGAAATAGCAGGCAACATTTTCATATGACTTTCTTGCCCTGCGCTTACAGAAGAGAGAGACATACGATACACGTTTATACAGTATATGTCATTAAAGCAGAAGTTGTTTAGTTCCATCAGTGTTGGGTGTAACTAGTTACTGTAATTTAATTACTTTTCCCTTGAAAAAGTAAAGTAAGGGATTACTCACATGTTTTCTGTAATTTAATTACAGTTGCTCATGATGTAATTAAACTAAATACTTTGTAAAATATATGCGTGTGCAATAGTGTAATTGACATCAACATTCAAAGTCTTACTTTTAAAATCTGTGCTTTAATGTATAATTCTCACATTTGTAATACTTTGGTCAGTTAATAATATTATTTATTTGAATTAATTAAATAAGCCGTTTCATGTCTATCCTTGAATCACTTAACTAATCAAGGTTGATGTAGGATATAGAAAGTAATTTGTAATGAGTAACTAAATACTTTTTGGACAGAGTAATTTGGACAGTAATCTAATTACACTATTGAATATGTAATGAGTAACTAGTAATGAATTACTTTTTCAGAGTAATTTACCCAACACTGAGTTCCATTCACACTTCGTAAATGTGGTGCAGACACATTAGTGAACTATTTACAAAACGAGATTAAACACTTCATATAAAACATTATGCACCAATGTTTGTTTTGACTTTTACTATACAGGTCAAACTTCTTATTAGTTACCAATGCAACAAGGGTACGAGCTTAATGAAAACAATTATTGTTTATCTTACCTCTACATTTTTGCACATTAGGATTTTTATAAAATTCTAGTTTGCACAGCGTCCTTAATCCTGTCTCGAAGCTGAAATCTATCGCTCTTCTGGTATTCCGGTGCAACCTGAAACTTGCCGCCATTATTCACTGGAGTAATTTCCGGTCGCCCTGCATACTCCGTAACGGATGTAATTTTAAATATAACAAAGTATAATACATCACACAAATCATACTTAAGTACAAGTAAATTACAGAGCTACTTAAAAAAGTACAAGTACACAAAAAAGTGCATACAGTAACGCGAACAAATGTTATCCGTTACTTTCCACCTCTGCATTTATTCCTTCTGTATCAGATGTGGTGCAGGTTTGGTTAACAAAACAGTTTGTCTCTACATGGGAATTATTATGACTTTGCGTTATAATTCCCATATCAAGTTGCATCTCATCTCAATTACAGCTCAGATTCATCGCATGATTAACACATTTTCACTGGTGTGACAGAACGCGATCATGCTTCTACGCTTTTCTTGTGCTGAACATCTTCTTTTATAGGGTACACACCGGTGGTAGCATCCCCCGATAACAACGGTTCCTAATCCTTGTCCTCATGACCCCTCGGCTCTACACATTTAGTGTATTTCTCTTATCCACCTTAAGACGTTTGCTCAGCAAGTCCGTTAGTGCCCTGCGAAGTGGTTATAACTGGATATTCTGCCGTGATTCCGATGTTCCATTGGAAGGAACTAACCCTGATGAAACTCCGGAAAAAACTATTCAAAGGATTCAGGAACAATAACGTTCGACTGCTGCGCAGATTGCTTGGCGTATCACGTTAAAGTACAGCAAGAGCAATTCAAAAGCATACAAAGCAGACGGCACTTGAAACGCTCTCGAGGGACTTTAAGGTTAAGGCTGAGCTCATTAGGAAGGTGGATCTCTATGGCCATGAGTTAAAAACACTGTTCTATAGGCTCTCATTCTGTGTGCAACCATGTATTCATTTGAGCGTTTGTCTGTATGCTTGTTTAGTTCACATATATTTAATGTCACTGTCATATATTCTGCCATGTCATGTACTCATAGTGTGTGGCGGAATAAAGTCAATGTTTTAAAGGCTGTAGTTCTTTCTTGCTGTTCAATGAAATTCCGCCTTACATCGACTTCGTATGACATATGGGAGAAGGGGTGTCTCCCAAAACTGTACTGTCCAATGGCATTTTTTGACTCGATTGACAAATAGAGATAGTAAAGCATTTGGCAAATTCTTTTTTAAAAAGCTATTTAAAATGTACATAATTACCTAATTACCCTAATTATCATGAAACTCAAACTGCAGCATGTGGAAAGGCAAGCGCAGAACGTGGAAAAGCAAGCCAGGGAAAAAAATATATATAAGCAAATAATAACAAAAATCACAAAGAATGACTTACACAACCAAGGGCATCTTTATTTTGTATGCAAATTGGACAACTTTCCTGTCTTTATACATTTTGTGCAATATTATTTAAAATGCATTTAACGTTCTGACTCGCGGTTTTTATTTTTGAATTACCCTTATTATATTTTTAAATATGCCGCAATACTTTTGGCGGGATTCCGATCCCATACACTGTCAATTGAGCCGACCTGACTGATTATATTCTGTATAATTGTGTATGTGACAAATAAAACCTTGAATATTTGATCCTGTTTTTGATTATGGTCTTAATAAATAATTTTGTTCACAAGAAACATGTTATTTTTTCTTTTAAGATAAATGACCTTAGAAATGTCTTAAAGCGGTGAATTGTGTTTTTCTTCATTAAATAGTAAGCAGGACACTGTTCTAAATGCACGGCAGATATTTAATTGATGGTTCGTATGATTACACTTAATGTCTGATGGACTAAATTTGGTTAGTATTTGAATGTTACTTTAAACGTGGCTGTATATGTCTCGTTTGTATGATTCAGAGTCAACTTCCTTTTTTACAAGCCAATAACTTTGTTATTTATTCACCTTAGGATTTACAACTTGGCAGACTGCTTACTTTCAAACACGGCAACATAACACTCTGGATGAAATGTCGTTTTCATGATCTAATGCTACTGACTCTTTAAAGCGTATCAAATAGACATCTCAACTTCCAGACTCGGGATTTTCTGTAAAGGTTACAAAACGCTGTCGAGTTCCCCACTGAATGACGATTAGACCCCCCACTTTTTTGAGTACCGAAGCAGCAATGTTTGGCGTCTATTTTTCACAGACTCTCTGGATACATAAAGATAACTCGCAAAATGATGTTCTGAATGAAGCGGTCACATCCCCCCATCACAAATATAAATAATTCAATTTTTTGCAATTTACTTGGGTGATCCCAGCGGTCAAAAAAATAGGGATATCTGTATTTATATGGAAAAATCACATCCCTGGAATCGGTCTTTCTGAAAAAACAAGATTCGATTTTTTGGGGTAGATCAGTCAGCCCCACATTGCACTCACAGCTAGCCGTTAGCACATCGCTGCAAAGACATTTATTATGTCTATATCTGTGTCACTAATAGCCCGTGTAGATCGTTTCATTGGATGTGCGCGCCTGGACTGAGGTGAACTTCCGGTGTATGTTTGGCTAGTGTCTAATAATATAACTAGTGCACTCGACAATTATCGACAATTATCGACAATAATCGCACATAAAATTATTGTTTTTTAATATACTTTTACATTGCAATAATTTCACATTTAATCTCCAAATGAATGTAGAAACAACAGATTTCTTTAACTGCATCATTTTATGAATGAAAGCCAACATTCTAATATTAATACTGCAACTGATATCTCCATTTAATTGATTATTTTTTTAACATCAAAGTACAGTATAATCAAGAGCGATCGTGTCTAACATGTACGAAATATACAGAAATTGAATGAACTTCTCAAACACTTTACAGTCTTCAGTGTTAGATTCTAAATGAATTAAAGCTGCAAACACATTGAATTGCTGTTTTCTTTTGTTCTTAGATGAACATCAGTGACAGGATCACAGCAGCAGGTTTTAGCGAGGCCGGATTAACCATATTGGGCAACTGGGCAATTGCCTACTCTAAAGGGCCCAGGGCGGTGACGCCAATCAACGTGCACTAAGCCGGTCGCGTGACGGCAAACGCCGCTACAAAACCCACCTCAAAAAATGCATACATGGAGAAGCTAAGTGGGAGCTCAACTCAACTCAACTTTATTTATATAGCGCTTTTTACAATTTTCATTGTTGCAAAGCAGCTGTACATGAGACACATTGAATACAAGTATGAATTCTAAAGCAGCCCCCCCCGGCCAGGCAGATAGTGCAAAACAATATGCAAACGGTGGTGAGGAACACCAAAACTCCCATCGAGAAAAAAAAAAAAACTCAGGGGAACCCAGGCCCAACCAGGGAATTCTAGTTCCCCTCTGGCAAAAGCTGCTGCCTCTGCACAAGCTCAACAGTGCTTGCACAACAAGGCTTAATAAAAATATAAAAATTAAGGATTTAAGATTATCATTAACAATCTAATAGCATTTGAAATGTTGTAGGAAAAACAAAGTTGTCGCGTCCTTTATCCAGCTCTATCCTCTTAGCTCTTGTCAGGTCACCGCTTCCCATTCTCAGCTCTGCCATCAGGTCTGGTCACGAACTGCATCCTGCGGTAACCTTAGAGCAAAGAGACAAGACTGGCTGAGAGTAGAGTACTGTTCTGCACTCTTTGATGCAGCAAGTACATCATTTGTTGTTGGATGTGTTCCTGGTTCCGGTTGATCTAAATAATGCAGCCTAAATCCTCTGAGGATTAATATTATGGAGGTGTAGTGTATGCAAGATTAAAAAGATGAGTCTTTAGTCTAGATTTAAACTGACAGAGTGTGTCTGCCTCCCGGACCGTGCAGGGAAGAATATTCCAAAGTTTAGGCGCTAGATAAGAAAAGGATCTACCACCTGCACTTGATTTTGAAATTCTAGGTATTACCAACTGACAGGACGCCTGAGAGCGTAATGTACGCGGAGGTCTGTAATACAATAGAAGTTCATTCAAATACTACGGCGCTAGACCATGTAGGGCTTTATAGGTAATAAGCATGATCTTAAAGTTAATGCGATGCTAAAAGCTCATACTTTTTTGGATGTGTAAGAACTCGAGCTGCCGCGTTTTGAACCAGTTGCAGTTTTTGTAATAGGCCCGCAGGGCAACCACCTAAAAGTGCATTACAGTAATCTAGTCTTGATGTCATGAATGCATGAATTAATTTCTCTGCATCTGATAGTGACAGCATATGACGTAATTTAGATATATTCTTAAAATGGAAAAATGCAATTTTACATGTGTTGGCGACATCAAATGACAGAGTACTATCGAATACAACGCCAAGATTCTTAGCTGATGACGAGGATTTTATGGAGCATACGTCAATGGTTAAGCAGTATTCTTGGTTGTTTCGCATAGCAGTTTTCGGTCCAGTAAGTAACACTTCTGTTTTGTCCGAGTTTAGTAGTAAAAAATTGTTACTCATCCACATTTTTAGGTCAACTATGCAATCCTTTATTCGATGAAACTGCTGGGTTTCGTGAGGCTTCGAGGAAATATAAAGGTGAGTATCATCAGCATAACAGTGAAAGCTAATTCCGTGTCACTTTATTATATCTCCTAGAGGTAGCATGTATAATGCGAAGAGCAGAGGCCCCAAGACAGAGCCCTGTGGTACACCGTACTGGACTTGTGATTTGCGGGACACCTCATTGTTTATTGCTACAAATTGAAAACGGTCGGATAAATAAGACTTAAACCATTTCAATGCTATTCCGTTAATGCCAACGTAATTTTCGAGTCTATGTAGAAGTATGCTGTGGTCAATGGTGTCAAATGCAGCACTGAGGTCTAGCAGCACCAATAACGAAATACAGCCACGGTCAGACGCTAAAAGCAGATCATTTGTAACTCTGATCAAAGCAGTCTCTGTACTGTGACATGCTCGAAATCCAGACTGGAATTCATCATTAATGTCATTCCTTTGGAGGAAGGAGCATAATTGAGTTGAAACTACTTTTTCCAGAACTTTAGATATAAAAGGTAAATTGGATATAGGCCTGTAATTCCCTAGTCTTTAGGGTCGAGTTTTTTTTTTTTTTTTAAAGAGGCCTTATAACAGCCACCTTAAATGCTTTAGGCACATGTCCTAATGTCAGAGATGAGTTAATAATACTGAGAAGAGGATCTATAATTTCTGGGAGCATTTCTTTCAGTAGATTTGTAGGTATAGGGTCTAGCATGCATGTTGATGATTTAGATGATCTAATGATTTTAGACAGTTCATCGTGATCTACTGTAGAAAATAATTGCAATTTCTCCTTAGGGGTGCTATAGTTAGTTTGTTCAGCGGATTTCACTACAGGTTGCATTGTTATAATTTTTTCTCTTATATCTTGGATTTTACTCGTGAAGTAGTTCATAAATTCATCACTGTTATGCTGATAATCAGAATCTGACGTCGATGACGACTTATTTTTTGTTAATTTAGCCACGGTGTTAAATAAAAATCTAGGGTTGTGATGGTTTTCCTCTATTAGTGTTGAATAGTAGGCGGATCTAGACGTTTTTATGGCATTCCTGTAATTTCGAGTACTATCCTTCCATGCTATACGAAATACCTCTAAATTAGTTTTTTTAAAGTTGCGCTCCATTTTCCGGGACGCTTTTTTTAGAGTCTGAGTGTGTTCATTATACCACGGTGTTGGGCTGCTATTTTTAATTTTCTTTAAACGCAGAGGAGCAACTGGGTCTAATATTTCCGAGAAAGTAGAGTTAAAATTTTCAATAGTAGTGTCAAAATCGTCAACGTTTTTACTCATGCTAGATATTTTAGACAATTCAGGCAGATTATTGAGAAACGCATCTTTGGTAGTTGAAGTAATCATTCTACCATATTTGTAACAAGGAGTTTGATTTGCAGCCGTAGGCCATTGAAGCAAACATAATATCAGATAACGATCCGTTATGTCTTCACTCTGCTGAATGATTTTAACATCGTCCACATTTATACCATAAGAAAGTATTAAATCTAAAGTATGATTACGTAGGTGAGAGGGTCCTGACACATGTTGACTAACGCCCATGGAGTTAAGAGTGTCTTTGAAAGCCAGTCCCAAGGCATCTGTATCATTGTCTACATGGATATTAAAGTCACCGACGACAAGGACTCTATCTGCGGCCAGTACTAGTTCTGATAAGAACCCACCAAAATCTTTAATAAAATCTGTGTGGTGCCCTGGGGGCCTATATACAATAGCTAGAATAAAATTTAAAAATGTTTTGTCCTTAGTATTAGGTGTCGATACGTGAAGTACCATGACTTCAAAAGAATTGTATTTAAAATTAGACTTCTGAGAGGTGATAAAATAATTATTGTAAAGTGCAGCGACACCTCCCCCTCTACCTTTTAGACGAGGCTCGTGTTTATAGTAATAATCATGGGGAACGGATTCATTTAGAGTAATATAATCATCTGGCTTTAGCCATGTTTCTGTCAAACAGAGCATGTCTATTTTATGATCGGTTATCAAATCGTTTACAAAAAGTGCTTTATTTGAGAGAGATCTAATATTAAGCAATCCGAGTCGTAACAGTTGATTATCTGTATTTTGTTCATGTTTGATTTGTTTAATGTTTATTAAATTACTTTCAAGAGGTTTACGCAATATCTTATTTTTGCTAATCCGGGAGACAGACACAGTCTCTATTTCATGATGTTTGGGAGAAGGGATTATTACATGTCGTACAAGATGTTTATCATATGTTTTTACACAGCAGATGCTTTACAGATCTCCAGATCTTCAGCAGACATCTTACAGATGTACCTGTGCTTTCTGGGTTTCCACACTTTAATATTTACACAGTCAATGTATTCTGGCTGGCCTTGAGCTAAATCAATCAATGTGTTCAACTGAAGGAGTGGTGCGTCTGACAAGGTTTTTTCTTAGGAAATGAAGATATTTCATAATCTCATTTTATGGTTATCTTCTTTGGAACTTCTTAATGACTTTACATTTTACGTGACCATTCAGTTTGAGAGAAATGTGGGCGGATTATTTTCTTAGGAAATGAAGATATTTCATAACCTTATTTTATTGGTATCGTCTTTGGAACTAACCTGTTAGCTGTATCCCTCATTTAAAAAAAAAACTACAGACAAACAGGTGATGACATAACCCAAACTAACAAAGATATAGTTCATAAAGAATAAAGCCTTTGCTCTAAAAGAATAGATTATTTATTGCCCGTTTTCAAGCCGCCTGATCAAGCGCGCTGCTCACCAGAAGAACACAAGAGCGAGACTCGTCAGCTCAGTATCGCGTCTTAAAGGGCCAGCATAACATTTCTACAAGCGACTAAAATGGATCCGATAACACACCCTTTCTCTGGGATCCATTAGTTTAGGGGTTTTTAGCATTAACTTTGTGACCCTAAAGTTTACAGCCTGAGTTTGCCACACCTCCTGCATTCAATATGGGGTATGTCATTTGAAATTGTTTGAGAGACTTTGAAACACGTGATGAAGTTATGTGACAAACATTAAGTTACCTTTATAGAGTTCAAAGATTGTTGCTTTCTACAACCATTAAGTACAATACTTAAATTGTATGGTTGTTAACAAAAACAAACTACAAAAAACTAGTATTTGTATTTTATTTTACATTTCAAATTTGGTGTTGCAATGAGATACATTAATGACACAGATGAACTTGAACACATTATTCTTCTTCATAATTTACAGTGTTATTTGTTCACTTAAACATGCCAGCACATAAAAACTTTTGTTGTGAGATCACATGTTGTTTGTTTTGCAAACAAGAGAAATCATATTTTTTTTATCTCCCCAGTTTGCAGATCCATCAGTCACAACATTTTCACATATATCAACATGACTATAAAGGAAAGGTTTTATATTAATATTCAGACGTATTGTGCCTCACATAAATGCTGACATTAACAATAGATTCTAAGGAATCTATACAGTTCGGTGAGATAGAGTTCCTTGGAATTTTCAGGTGCTACATTCCGTGTAACCTCAAATTTGTCATATCCTGAATGTGGGTTGGCCTTATTTAACCATCACTGTATATAAGCTGCTCACGTTCATGCATTTTTACAGGTCACACTTGACAGATGCACTTACATTGTCAGACTGCATAAAAGTACGGTTTGGCAGAATGGCAAGTCAAAATCTGGTAAGTGACTTTTCATCAGCCTAAAACTATAATTTCTTAAGAGAAGACACCTTTATCATAAACCTGTCTTTTTAAATTTTTCATTAATGGTTTATAAATCTGCAGGGTTGCTTCTCTCAGCTCTAAATGCTGCATTAATGTTTAAGATCTATGTTCATATTTGGCTCGGTATCACAACCTAAAAATGTATTGTTTTCAATTATGAACCTCAAATCAGGCGGTCCTGTGCAAAACCCTGATCAATGGTCCACTGAAACCTGGCAAAAGCTTCATTATTCGAGGAGTGGTCAACCCCACCGACCCTTACAGGTTAACAAACATCAGACATAAAGGTTAATATACTTCTGTTTCAAAGTATTTATGTATTTATTGAATTGTCTCTCTTCTCATCTATATCAGGATATCATTCAACTTTCGCCACAAATATGGGATCGCCTTTCACTACAACCCTCGTTTTGATCAGAATGTGGTATGTTGCAACACTTGGGATGGGACATGGGGTGAACCAGAATATTCTGCAGGCATGCCGTTTACAGCAGGTCAACCTTTTGAGGTACGCAGACTGTTTTCTTATTACAACTGTACATCACATTCCATTTAGGATTGTTTTATGTTCGACTGTAGTTTTAAAGTGATCACTATTAAGTCCCCAGGTTTGTTTGCACTGCATAGGAATAACTTATATATTTTCGTCTCTTGCATTTGTTTCAGGTCTACATTTATTGTACTGACCGTGGCTACAATGTGACTGTTAATGGTCATGAAATGCCCACTTACAACCATCGCTTCAAGAATTTGAATGAAATTGATGTTCTTGATATTTGTGGAGATCTGCAGTTGACTTGTGTGGAAGCTTAGCAGCGATTTCATCCATCTTCAAGCCAATAAGAGCTCTTAATTTATTACCTTTGCTAGGTAATCTCGGGAGTTTAAAAAACCTTCACTTATAGTCATTACATTTGATCATCATGTTGATCATTTCATGATTAGCATCTATTTGATCAATTAATCTTTTAATTTGGTTTAATCTGATGTCAAGTGCTGTAATGTCTTAACACAATAATACCAGTCTGTTTCAAGTCAGACCGAGCATTGAAGTGCACCTATAAGACTATTCAATAAACTGTGTTTTATTCCATCACCACTTCTTGTCCTGCTTGTTGTTCTTCTCCTGAACCTCTATATCAGCCTTTTGGTTGGGTAGAAGTGTAAACACACGCATTCAGTTTTTTACATGTAGAGCGAAATAACAAAATAAATAATTTACAAAAACGATCGTGTCTTGATTAAAACAGCGTTTTTTAACATCAAGTAACAACTCTCTCCTGTCAAAAGCCTCAGGGTGGCAGTAGAGATCCATTCAGTACCAAAGGATTCTATTAGCCTAATTCCAAATTACTGCTGCGTTCCTGTTCCTATAAAAACGTAGTAGACCAGTTTAATGTTTAAATAAGATTATAAATTGACTCAAGTTAATGCCTGAAATCAACATTAGCACCGAAAATTAATTATTTTGATATGATTTTGGTCAAATAAAAAGTTAAAACTGAATATACAAAACATGAGTTAATATGTAAATATGCAACAGTTTTTAATATTATGCTTTTACACGTTACTGTACCTTTACGTAATACGTAAAACATTTGTTCATAGGACCACATCAAAAACGAGTAATGCATTGTTCTGGCATTTAATATGGATAAACAGATGTGCTCAGATTTGTTGGTACCCTTACAGTTCATTGAAATAATGCTTCATTCCTCCTTAAGAGTGATGAAATTAAAAGCTATTTTCTCATGTATAGATGCATGCCTTTGATATGTCATAGAATAAAGCAAAGAAGCCGTGGAAAGAGATGAATTATTGCTTATGATACAAAGATTTTCGGTAACACTTTATAATAACTGCACGCTATGAATCATTAGTTAAGCATCAGTACATAGTTAATGAATCATTTATGAAGCATTGACCCCACATTAATAGACATTAGTAAACAGTTTATAAATACAGCTATAAATGCTTTGTTCTTCATTTATAAGCATGTATATAATATGCCTAATAATCAAATTTTCATACTTTATTAAGGATGAATTCATCATTTCTAAATTAAGGATTAAATTACTTACAAACCAGTTAGTTAGGAGTTGTCAGTGGTTCATGAGATCATTTAGAAAGTGTAAGTAAATGCTTTACAAGGGATACATAGTCCTCACTTTAGATGAGTTCACAAAAATAGTTATCTAACCACAAGTAAATGTTTTATAACTACCTTATTTAATCATGAATTAAAGAAGGAATGTGTGTTAAAAAAGCATTTATTAACAAATTAAGTAACTGTTACTATATGTCAGAATAATAAGATGTATAAATGTGCATTCAAAGAGTTTATTAATCATTTACTTACACTTTCTAAATGATGACCATGAACCACTGACAACTCCTAACTAACTGGTTTGTAAGTAATGTAATCCTTAATTTAGAAATGATGAATTAATCTTTAATAAAGTATGAACATTTTATTAATAAGCATATTATATACATGCTTATAAATCAAGAACAAAGCATTTATAGCTGTATTTATAAACTGCTTACTAATGTCTATTAATGTGGGGCCAATGCTTCATAAATGATTAATTAACTATGTACTGATGCTTAACTAATGATTCATAGCGTGCAGTTATTATAAAGTGTTACCGAAATTCCAATCTGATGTGAAAAATAAGCGAATTATTCGGGGATCTGATCTTATTGTTTTGGAAAATACAATTTTCATTTGAGAATTGAGCCAAAGCAATTGAGAAAAACTGTAACATACATGTTTGGCAGCATTCACAGTCATGGACAGCATCTGTATCATTGTCTACATGGATATTAAAGTCACCGACGACAAGGACTCTATCTGCGGCCAGTACTAGTTCTGATAAGAACCCACCAAAATCTTTAATAAAATCTGTGTGGTGCCCTGGGGGCCTATATACAATAGCTAGAATAAAATTTAAAAATGTTTTGTCCTTAGTATTAGGTGTCGATACGTGAAGTACCATGACTTCAAAAGAATTGTATTTAAAATTAGACTTCTGAGAGGTGATAAAATAATTATTGTAAAGTGCAGCGACACCTCCCCCTCTACCTTTTAGACGAGGCTCGTGTTTATAGTAATAATCATGGGGAACGGATTCATTTAGAGTAATATAATCATCTGGCTTTAGCCATGTTTCTGTCAAACAGAGCATGTCTATTTTATGATCGGTTATCAAATCGTTTACAAAAAGTGCTTTATTTGAGAGAGATCTAATATTAAGCAATCCGAGTCGTAACAGTTGATTATCTGTATTTTGTTCATGTTTGATTTGTTTAATGTTTATTAAATTACTTTCAAGAGGTTTACGCAATATCTTATTTTTGCTAATCCGGGAGACAGACACAGTCTCTATTTCATGATGTTTGGGAGAAGGGATTATTACATGTCGTACAAGATGTTTATCATATGTTTTTACACAGCAGATGCTTTACAGATCTCCAGATCTTCAGCAGACATCTTACAGATGTACCTGTGCTTTCTGGGTTTCCACACTTTAATATTTACACAGTCAATGTATTCTGGCTGGCCTTGAGCTAAATCAATCAATGTGTTCAACTGAAGGAGTGGTGCGTCTGACAAGGTTTTTTCTTAGGAAATGAAGATATTTCATAATCTCATTTTATGGTTATCTTCTTTGGAACTTCTTAATGACTTTACATTTTACGTGACCATTCAGTTTGAGAGAAATGTGGGCGGATTATTTTCTTAGGAAATGAAGATATTTCATAACCTTATTTTATTGGTATCGTCTTTGGAACTAACCTGTTAGCTGTATCCCTCATTTAAAAAAAAAACTACAGACAAACAGGTGATGACATAACCCAAACTAACAAAGATATAGTTCATAAAGAATAAAGCCTTTGCTCTAAAAGAATAGATTATTTATTGCCCGTTTTCAAGCCGCCTGATCAAGCGCGCTGCTCACCAGAAGAACACAAGAGCGAGACTCGTCAGCTCAGTATCGCGTCTTAAAGGGCCAGCATAACATTTCTACAAGCGACTAAAATGGATCCGATAACACACCCTTTCTCTGGGATCCATTAGTTTAGGGGTTTTTAGCATTAACTTTGTGACCCTAAAGTTTACAGCCTGAGTTTGCCACACCTCCTGCATTCAATATGGGGTATGTCATTTGAAATTGTTTGAGAGACTTTGAAACACGTGATGAAGTTATGTGACAAACATTAAGTTACCTTTATAGAGTTCAAAGATTGTTGCTTTCTACAACCATTAAGTACAATACTTAAATTGTATGGTTGTTAACAAAAACAAACTACAAAAAACTAGTATTTGTATTTTATTTTACATTTCAAATTTGGTGTTGCAATGAGATACATTAATGACACAGATGAACTTGAACACATTATTCTTCTTCATAATTTACAGTGTTATTTGTTCACTTAAACATGCCAGCACATAAAAACTTTTGTTGTGAGATCACATGTTGTTTGTTTTGCAAACAAGAGAAATCATATTTTTTTTATCTCCCCAGTTTGCAGATCCATCAGTCACAACATTTTCACATATATCAACATGACTATAAAGGAAAGGTTTTATATTAATATTCAGACGTATTGTGCCTCACATAAATGCTGACATTAACAATAGATTCTAAGGAATCTATACAGTTCGGTGAGATAGAGTTCCTTGGAATTTTCAGGTGCTACATTCCGTGTAACCTCAAATTTGTCATATCCTGAATGTGGGTTGGCCTTATTTAACCATCACTGTATATAAGCTGCTCACGTTCATGCATTTTTACAGGTCACACTTGACAGATGCACTTACATTGTCAGACTGCATAAAAGTACGGTTTGGCAGAATGGCAAGTCAAAATCTGGTAAGTGACTTTTCATCAGCCTAAAACTATAATTTCTTAAGAGAAGACACCTTTATCATAAACCTGTCTTTTTAAATTTTTCATTAATGGTTTATAAATCTGCAGGGTTGCTTCTCTCAGCTCTAAATGCTGCATTAATGTTTAAGATCTATGTTCATATTTGGCTCGGTATCACAACCTAAAAATGTATTGTTTTCAATTATGAACCTCAAATCAGGCGGTCCTGTGCAAAACCCTGATCAATGGTCCACTGAAACCTGGCAAAAGCTTCATTATTCGAGGAGTGGTCAACCCCACCGACCCTTACAGGTTAACAAACATCAGACATAAAGGTTAATATACTTCTGTTTCAAAGTATTTATGTATTTATTGAATTGTCTCTCTTCTCATCTATATCAGGATATCATTCAACTTTCGCCACAAATATGGGATCGCCTTTCACTACAACCCTCGTTTTGATCAGAATGTGGTATGTTGCAACACTTGGGATGGGACATGGGGTGAACCAGAATATTCTGCAGGCATGCCGTTTACAGCAGGTCAACCTTTTGAGGTACGCAGACTGTTTTCTTATTACAACTGTACATCACATTCCATTTAGGATTGTTTTATGTTCGACTGTAGTTTTAAAGTGATCACTATTAAGTCCCCAGGTTTGTTTGCACTGCATAGGAATAACTTATATATTTTCGTCTCTTGCATTTGTTTCAGGTCTACATTTATTGTACTGACCGTGGCTACAATGTGACTGTTAATGGTCATGAAATGCCCACTTACAACCATCGCTTCAAGAATTTGAATGAAATTGATGTTCTTGATATTTGTGGAGATCTGCAGTTGACTTGTGTGGAAGCTTAGCAGCGATTTCATCCATCTTCAAGCCAATAAGAGCTCTTAATTTATTACCTTTGCTAGGTAATCTCGGGAGTTTAAAAAACCTTCACTTATAGTCATTACATTTGATCATCATGTTGATCATTTCATGATTAGCATCTATTTGATCAATTAATCTTTTAATTTGGTTTAATCTGATGTCAAGTGCTGTAATGTCTTAACACAATAATACCAGTCTGTTTCAAGTCAGACCGAGCATTGAAGTGCACCTATAAGACTATTCAATAAACTGTGTTTTATTCCATCACCACTTCTTGTCCTGCTTGTTGTTCTTCTCCTGAACCTCTATATCAGCCTTTTGGTTGGGTAGAAGTGTAAACACACGCATTCAGTTTTTTACATGTAGAGCGAAATAACAAAATAAATAATTTACAAAAACGATCGTGTCTTGATTAAAACAGCGTTTTTTAACATCAAGTAACAACTCTCTCCTGTCAAAAGCCTCAGGGTGGCAGTAGAGATCCATTCAGTACCAAAGGATTCTATTAGCCTAATTCCAAATTACTGCTGCGTTCCTGTTCCTATAAAAACGTAGTAGACCAGTTTAATGTTTAAATAAGATTATAAATTGACTCAAGTTAATGCCTGAAATCAACATTAGCACCGAAAATTAATTATTTTGATATGATTTTGGTCAAATAAAAAGTTAAAACTGAATATACAAAACATGAGTTAATATGTAAATATGCAACAGTTTTTAATATTATGCTTTTACACGTTACTGTACCTTTACGTAATACGTAAAACATTTGTTCATAGGACCACATCAAAAACGAGTAATGCATTGTTCTGGCATTTAATATGGATAAACAGATGTGCTCAGATTTGTTGGTACCCTTACAGTTCATTGAAATAATGCTTCATTCCTCCTTAAGAGTGATGAAATTAAAAGCTATTTTCTCATGTATAGATGCATGCCTTTGATATGTCATAGAATAAAGCAAAGAAGCCGTGGAAAGAGATGAATTATTGCTTATGATACAAAGATTTTCGGTAACACTTTATAATAACTGCACGCTATGAATCATTAGTTAAGCATCAGTACATAGTTAATGAATCATTTATGAAGCATTGACCCCACATTAATAGACATTAGTAAACAGTTTATAAATACAGCTATAAATGCTTTGTTCTTCATTTATAAGCATGTATATAATATGCCTAATAATCAAATTTTCATACTTTATTAAGGATGAATTCATCATTTCTAAATTAAGGATTAAATTACTTACAAACCAGTTAGTTAGGAGTTGTCAGTGGTTCATGAGATCATTTAGAAAGTGTAAGTAAATGCTTTACAAGGGATACATAGTCCTCACTTTAGATGAGTTCACAAAAATAGTTATCTAACCACAAGTAAATGTTTTATAACTACCTTATTTAATCATGAATTAAAGAAGGAATGTGTGTTAAAAAAGCATTTATTAACAAATTAAGTAACTGTTACTATATGTCAGAATAATAAGATGTATAAATGTGCATTCAAAGAGTTTATTAATCATTTACTTACACTTTCTAAATGATGACCATGAACCACTGACAACTCCTAACTAACTGGTTTGTAAGTAATGTAATCCTTAATTTAGAAATGATGAATTAATCTTTAATAAAGTATGAACATTTTATTAATAAGCATATTATATACATGCTTATAAATCAAGAACAAAGCATTTATAGCTGTATTTATAAACTGCTTACTAATGTCTATTAATGTGGGGCCAATGCTTCATAAATGATTAATTAACTATGTACTGATGCTTAACTAATGATTCATAGCGTGCAGTTATTATAAAGTGTTACCGAAATTCCAATCTGATGTGAAAAATAAGCGAATTATTCGGGGATCTGATCTTATTGTTTTGGAAAATACAATTTTCATTTGAGAATTGAGCCAAAGCAATTGAGAAAAACTGTAACATACATGTTTGGCAGCATTCACAGTCATGGACAGCATCTGTATCATTGTCTACATGGATATTAAAGTCACCGACGACAAGGACTCTATCTGCGGCCAGTACTAGTTCTGATAAGAACCCACCAAAATCTTTAATAAAATCTGTGTGGTGCCCTGGGGGCCTATATACAATAGCTAGAATAAAATTTAAAAATGTTTTGTCCTTAGTATTAGGTGTCGATACGTGAAGTACCATGACTTCAAAAGAATTGTATTTAAAATTAGACTTCTGAGAGGTGATAAAATAATTATTGTAAAGTGCAGCGACACCTCCCCCTCTACCTTTTAGACGAGGCTCGTGTTTATAGTAATAATCATGGGGAACGGATTCATTTAGAGTAATATAATCATCTGGCTTTAGCCATGTTTCTGTCAAACAGAGCATGTCTATTTTATGATCGGTTATCAAATCGTTTACAAAAAGTGCTTTATTTGAGAGAGATCTAATATTAAGCAATCCGAGTCGTAACAGTTGATTATCTGTATTTTGTTCATGTTTGATTTGTTTAATGTTTATTAAATTACTTTCAAGAGGTTTACGCAATATCTTATTTTTGCTAATCCGGGAGACAGACACAGTCTCTATTTCATGATGTTTGGGAGAAGGGATTATTACATGTCGTACAAGATGTTTATCATATGTTTTTACACAGCAGATGCTTTACAGATCTCCAGATCTTCAGCAGACATCTTACAGATGTACCTGTGCTTTCTGGGTTTCCACACTTTAATATTTACACAGTCAATGTATTCTGGCTGGCCTTGAGCTAAATCAATCAATGTGTTCAACTGAAGGAGTGGTGCGTCTGACAAGGTTTTTTCTTAGGAAATGAAGATATTTCATAATCTCATTTTATGGTTATCTTCTTTGGAACTTCTTAATGACTTTACATTTTACGTGACCATTCAGTTTGAGAGAAATGTGGGCGGATTATTTTCTTAGGAAATGAAGATATTTCATAACCTTATTTTATTGGTATCGTCTTTGGAACTAACCTGTTAGCTGTATCCCTCATTTAAAAAAAAAACTACAGACAAACAGGTGATGACATAACCCAAACTAACAAAGATATAGTTCATAAAGAATAAAGCCTTTGCTCTAAAAGAATAGATTATTTATTGCCCGTTTTCAAGCCGCCTGATCAAGCGCGCTGCTCACCAGAAGAACACAAGAGCGAGACTCGTCAGCTCAGTATCGCGTCTTAAAGGGCCAGCATAACATTTCTACAAGCGACTAAAATGGATCCGATAACACACCCTTTCTCTGGGATCCATTAGTTTAGGGGTTTTTAGCATTAACTTTGTGACCCTAAAGTTTACAGCCTGAGTTTGCCACACCTCCTGCATTCAATATGGGGTATGTCATTTGAAATTGTTTGAGAGACTTTGAAACACGTGATGAAGTTATGTGACAAACATTAAGTTACCTTTATAGAGTTCAAAGATTGTTGCTTTCTACAACCATTAAGTACAATACTTAAATTGTATGGTTGTTAACAAAAACAAACTACAAAAAACTAGTATTTGTATTTTATTTTACATTTCAAATTTGGTGTTGCAATGAGATACATTAATGACACAGATGAACTTGAACACATTATTCTTCTTCATAATTTACAGTGTTATTTGTTCACTTAAACATGCCAGCACATAAAAACTTTTGTTGTGAGATCACATGTTGTTTGTTTTGCAAACAAGAGAAATCATATTTTTTTTATCTCCCCAGTTTGCAGATCCATCAGTCACAACATTTTCACATATATCAACATGACTATAAAGGAAAGGTTTTATATTAATATTCAGACGTATTGTGCCTCACATAAATGCTGACATTAACAATAGATTCTAAGGAATCTATACAGTTCGGTGAGATAGAGTTCCTTGGAATTTTCAGGTGCTACATTCCGTGTAACCTCAAATTTGTCATATCCTGAATGTGGGTTGGCCTTATTTAACCATCACTGTATATAAGCTGCTCACGTTCATGCATTTTTACAGGTCACACTTGACAGATGCACTTACATTGTCAGACTGCATAAAAGTACGGTTTGGCAGAATGGCAAGTCAAAATCTGGTAAGTGACTTTTCATCAGCCTAAAACTATAATTTCTTAAGAGAAGACACCTTTATCATAAACCTGTCTTTTTAAATTTTTCATTAATGGTTTATAAATCTGCAGGGTTGCTTCTCTCAGCTCTAAATGCTGCATTAATGTTTAAGATCTATGTTCATATTTGGCTCGGTATCACAACCTAAAAATGTATTGTTTTCAATTATGAACCTCAAATCAGGCGGTCCTGTGCAAAACCCTGATCAATGGTCCACTGAAACCTGGCAAAAGCTTCATTATTCGAGGAGTGGTCAACCCCACCGACCCTTACAGGTTAACAAACATCAGACATAAAGGTTAATATACTTCTGTTTCAAAGTATTTATGTATTTATTGAATTGTCTCTCTTCTCATCTATATCAGGATATCATTCAACTTTCGCCACAAATATGGGATCGCCTTTCACTACAACCCTCGTTTTGATCAGAATGTGGTATGTTGCAACACTTGGGATGGGACATGGGGTGAACCAGAATATTCTGCAGGCATGCCGTTTACAGCAGGTCAACCTTTTGAGGTACGCAGACTGTTTTCTTATTACAACTGTACATCACATTCCATTTAGGATTGTTTTATGTTCGACTGTAGTTTTAAAGTGATCACTATTAAGTCCCCAGGTTTGTTTGCACTGCATAGGAATAACTTATATATTTTCGTCTCTTGCATTTGTTTCAGGTCTACATTTATTGTACTGACCGTGGCTACAATGTGACTGTTAATGGTCATGAAATGCCCACTTACAACCATCGCTTCAAGAATTTGAATGAAATTGATGTTCTTGATATTTGTGGAGATCTGCAGTTGACTTGTGTGGAAGCTTAGCAGCGATTTCATCCATCTTCAAGCCAATAAGAGCTCTTAATTTATTACCTTTGCTAGGTAATCTCGGGAGTTTAAAAAACCTTCACTTATAGTCATTACATTTGATCATCATGTTGATCATTTCATGATTAGCATCTATTTGATCAATTAATCTTTTAATTTGGTTTAATCTGATGTCAAGTGCTGTAATGTCTTAACACAATAATACCAGTCTGTTTCAAGTCAGACCGAGCATTGAAGTGCACCTATAAGACTATTCAATAAACTGTGTTTTATTCCATCACCACTTCTTGTCCTGCTTGTTGTTCTTCTCCTGAACCTCTATATCAGCCTTTTGGTTGGGTAGAAGTGTAAACACACGCATTCAGTTTTTTACATGTAGAGCGAAATAACAAAATAAATAATTTACAAAAACGATCGTGTCTTGATTAAAACAGCGTTTTTTAACATCAAGTAACAACTCTCTCCTGTCAAAAGCCTCAGGGTGGCAGTAGAGATCCATTCAGTACCAAAGGATTCTATTAGCCTAATTCCAAATTACTGCTGCGTTCCTGTTCCTATAAAAACGTAGTAGACCAGTTTAATGTTTAAATAAGATTATAAATTGACTCAAGTTAATGCCTGAAATCAACATTAGCACCGAAAATTAATTATTTTGATATGATTTTGGTCAAATAAAAAGTTAAAACTGAATATACAAAACATGAGTTAATATGTAAATATGCAACAGTTTTTAATATTATGCTTTTACACGTTACTGTACCTTTACGTAATACGTAAAACATTTGTTCATAGGACCACATCAAAAACGAGTAATGCATTGTTCTGGCATTTAATATGGATAAACAGATGTGCTCAGATTTGTTGGTACCCTTACAGTTCATTGAAATAATGCTTCATTCCTCCTTAAGAGTGATGAAATTAAAAGCTATTTTCTCATGTATAGATGCATGCCTTTGATATGTCATAGAATAAAGCAAAGAAGCCGTGGAAAGAGATGAATTATTGCTTATGATACAAAGATTTTCGGTAACACTTTATAATAACTGCACGCTATGAATCATTAGTTAAGCATCAGTACATAGTTAATGAATCATTTATGAAGCATTGACCCCACATTAATAGACATTAGTAAACAGTTTATAAATACAGCTATAAATGCTTTGTTCTTCATTTATAAGCATGTATATAATATGCCTAATAATCAAATTTTCATACTTTATTAAGGATGAATTCATCATTTCTAAATTAAGGATTAAATTACTTACAAACCAGTTAGTTAGGAGTTGTCAGTGGTTCATGAGATCATTTAGAAAGTGTAAGTAAATGCTTTACAAGGGATACATAGTCCTCACTTTAGATGAGTTCACAAAAATAGTTATCTAACCACAAGTAAATGTTTTATAACTACCTTATTTAATCATGAATTAAAGAAGGAATGTGTGTTAAAAAAGCATTTATTAACAAATTAAGTAACTGTTACTATATGTCAGAATAATAAGATGTATAAATGTGCATTCAAAGAGTTTATTAATCATTTACTTACACTTTCTAAATGATGACCATGAACCACTGACAACTCCTAACTAACTGGTTTGTAAGTAATGTAATCCTTAATTTAGAAATGATGAATTAATCTTTAATAAAGTATGAACATTTTATTAATAAGCATATTATATACATGCTTATAAATCAAGAACAAAGCATTTATAGCTGTATTTATAAACTGCTTACTAATGTCTATTAATGTGGGGCCAATGCTTCATAAATGATTAATTAACTATGTACTGATGCTTAACTAATGATTCATAGCGTGCAGTTATTATAAAGTGTTACCGAAATTCCAATCTGATGTGAAAAATAAGCGAATTATTCGGGGATCTGATCTTATTGTTTTGGAAAATACAATTTTCATTTGAGAATTGAGCCAAAGCAATTGAGAAAAACTGTAACATACATGTTTGGCAGCATTCACAGTCATGGACAGCATCTGTTGGTTAACAAAACTTACTGTTTGATTGGTCATCTGAGATGTGTGAAACTCTTACTTCATTATTCAAGTTCTACTTTCACCTGACTGTCAATTTCTGTAATCAATCAAATTTTCCAAGGGATTCATATACGGTATTCATGGTATTATGTTCTTGACTAATTTTGACAATTGAACAGACTAATATGCATGTGATGACTTATACAATGAAATTCAATTCAATTCAAGTTTATTTATATAGCACTTTTCACAATGTGTATTGTTTCAAAGCAGCTTTACAGGGGCAAACAGGAAAAACAGAAAAGTTAAAACACAGCACAGTGCATGGTATTTATACAACAAGTAAGTTCATTCTAATAAATAATATCTAATTTCTAAATAAATAAATAAATGAATGAATGCAGTCTCCCGGTGAGCAGGCCAACACTGCCCTGCTGTGGCGAGGAACCCAAACTCCAATGATTGATTAATGGAGAAAAAAACCTCGGGAGAAACCAGGCTCAACCGGGAGGGCCAGATCCCCTCTGACGTGTCATAGCTGCACTCAGACTGCTGACACGTGATTTAAGTTTAGCATTTAATACCAAATATATAAACTTCAGCATTAATAAGACAAATAGTCCGTCTTTGCTCTTGGTTGGGGATGTAGTGGTCTGAGCTGGGATGGTCCGATGGTCATATTTCTCTTGGCAGCTGGTGGAATTGCCTTAGATGGAGCTGGGATGGTCAGTCAGTCTGCAGCTGTATCTGGTGTAATCTCAAATTGGGGATGGGCATCTGTCGGTCGTCTGGACATGGTGGAACTTCTTCCTACCTCGGGATGGGCATCCCGAGGCAGAGGCGGAAAGAGAATAAAGAGAATAATTAGCGTAGCTGCTGTTCATTAACTATGCATTAAGTGAAAGCTTGGCTGAAAAGATGTGTCTTTAATCTAGATTTAAATTGGGAGAGTGTGTCTGACCCTCGAATAGTATCAGGAAGGCTATTCCAGAGTTTAGGTGCTACGTATGAGAAAGCTCGTCCACCTTGGGTGGATTTTGTTATTCTAGGTGTTGTCAAAAGTCCTAAGTTTTGAGATCTTAGAGAGCGTGATGGGTTGTAACGTGATAAAAGCTCGGTTAAGTAAGTAGGTGCTAAACCGTTCAGGGCTTTGTAAGTAATTAAAATAATTTTAAAATCAATGCGATAGAGCATTACAATAGTCAAGCCGTGAGGTCACAAATGCATGAATAAGCTTTTCTGCATCTGCAACACATAAACTATTTCGTAATTTGGCAACATTTCTAAGGTGGAAGAAGGCTGTTTTTGTGATATTTGAGATGTGATTTTTAAATAACAGGTTGCCGTCTAATATAACGCCTAGGTCTTTAACTGTATTTGTTGGAGTAACAGTGCAGCTTTCAATTTGCAGGCTGTAATCGGAGATCTTCTGTTTACTTAATTTTGGTGCTATAAGTAATATTTCTGTTTTGCTAGAGTTTAAAAGGTGGAAATTACTAGTCATCCAATGTTTTATGTCCTCGATGAACTCTGCCAGTTTGGATAGCTTAAAGGAATCATCTGGTCTTGATGAGATATATAGCTGAGTATCATCTGCATAACAGTGGAAGCTAATCCCATGTTTTCTAATAATGTTGCCGAGGGGCAGCATGTATATGGAGAAAAGCAAGGGTCCTAAAACCGATCCCTGAGGTAATCCATAATTGACTTGCGTAAGATTTGACGATTTCCCATTTAAATGGACGTATTGATATCGGTCTGTTAAGTAAGATCTGAACCATTGCAGTGCCTGTCCCTGAATACCGATATAATGGTGTAAACGATCTAGTAGTATTTTATGGTCTACAGTATCGAAAGCAGCACTAAGGTCAAGCAGGACTAAGAGTGAGATGTTTCCTTTATCTGAAGCAATAAGAAGGTCATTTGTAATTCTAACGAGCGCAGTTTCAGTGCTGTGATGCGGTCTAAAGCCAGACTGAAACTTTTCGTGCATGTCATTATTTTGTAGGAAGGTACACAGTTGAGTTGACACTACTTTTTCTAGTATTTTAGACAAGTACGGTAGATTTGAAATCGGTCTATAGCTTCCAAGTTCATTTGGGTCTAAATTTGGTTTTTTGATAAGAGGCTTAATTACAGCCAGTTTAAAGGGCCCTGGGACATGTCCTAGATTAATAGACGAGTTTATTATGTTACAAATGGGCTCATTTACAGCATGTAGTAACTCTTTAAATAAAGTAGTCGGAATGGGGTCTAATAAGCATGTCGTCGGTTTGGATGTTGCAATAATTTTAATTAAATCTTCCTGATTTATAGGAGAAAAACACTCTAGCTTTTCTTTTTGGGTGACGGTTGAAACTAATTCTTCCGACACACTTGGAGGTTTGGTTTTAGCTATGTTGTCTCGTATTATTTCGATTTTCTCGGTAAAAAACTTCATGAATTCATTGCTACCAAGGTGCGGCGGAATACCCAGGTCAGGTGGAGTCTGTTTGTTTGTTAATTTAGCAATAGTACTAAATAAAAACCTTGGATTGTTTTTGTTATTTTCTATGAGGTTACGGAAGTGCTCGGCTTTTGCTTCTTTTAGTGCCTTTTTGTAACAGCTTGTACTCTCTTTCCATGCCATTTTAAAGACCTCTAATTGGGTTTGTTTCCATTTTCGCTCCAGTTTACGCGTTTCTCTTTTTAGGGCGCGAGTGGTGTTATTATACCATGGTGCTATGTTCTTTTCATTTATCCTTTTTGACTTCATAGGTGCGACCGCTTCTAATGTATTAGAGAAAATAGTGCCCATGTTGCTGGTCATGTCATCGAGCAATTTTATATTAGTTGGAAAGGTTATTAGAGAAGTCAGATCTGGCAAGTTCTTTACGAAACTATCTTTAGTAGTTGAGGTGATTGTTCTACCCTGTCGATAACGAGATATACAACTGATTTCTGCAGTGCGCAGTGTACATGTTATAAGATGGTGATCGGAAACATCGTCGCTTTGAGGTATAATATCGATATTGGTTAGATCGGCTCCGTGAGATATAATCAAGTCTAGGGTATGATTAAGGCGATGAGTAGGTCAATTGATGTATTGTGTTACACCACAAGAGTCTAGTAGTTCTTTAAACGCCACAGCTAATGGATCGTTAGCACTGTCTACGTGGATATTAAAATCTCCAACAATCAGTACTTTATCGACGTTAACCAATAGATCCGATAAGAAGTCTGCGAACTCGATCAGAAAATTAGTGTAAGGCCCAGGGGGTCTATACACAGTAACCAATGTAAGAGAGACCAATGATTTTTTACTTTTGTTTGGAACTGTTATGTTCAACGCAAGCATTTCAAATGATTTAAATGTATGCATTGTTCTCCGAGTAACGGTAAGAAAGTCTCTAAAGATTGTTGCGACACCACCACCTCGACCAACTGGACGTGGCTCATGAATATAACCGTAGCTTGGAGGAGTAGACTCATTTAGACCAAAATAATCATTTGGCTTAAGCCAGGTTTCAGTGAGGCAAAGTATATCAAAACTGTTGTCTGTGATCATTTCATTTACAATAACCGCTTTTGGATTTAGTGATCTAATATTAAGTAGCCCAAACTTTAGGCGTTGGTTTTGCTCATTAAATATATTGTCTTTTGGTTTAATCATGATAAGATTTTTTCTCTGACTTTTAAATAAATTATTATTTGGTTGTATTATTCGGGGGACAGACACAGTCTCTATGCATTTGAAAGCAGTAACATTCTTAACAGTTGGGTGAGAAGAACACAGACTGTAGTTAAAATTTGTACTTACTAGTCAAATGGTGCGTAACGTCTTTGAGATGTTGTCAGACAGAATTTCCGCTCCAATGCTGCTGGGGTGCAGGCCGTCGGGACGGAAGAGCCTTGGTCGCTCCTAGAACAGATCAAAATTATTTACAAAGAGCAGCTTCTGTTCAATACACCATGACTTTAACGAATTATTAAGCGTAAATAGTCTACTGAACTTTTCGTTCCCTCATCGGTAAGTTGGAAGCGGCCCTGATACGATGATCCTCGCCGTGGGCGATGCGTTGCGAACAGTATCGACCAGACTCCTGAAGTCCCTCTTCAGGATCTCCGACTGCCGCATTCTCACATCATTCACCCCCGCGTGCAGAACTACGGCTCCCACTCTTGCATCCTTCTTCAGAATCGCAGTTACCTGCGCAGACACATCGAGAACACGGGCGCCAGGAAAACAGTGAGTGCGCACCTTACCTTCATTGAAGGAGGCGCGTACGTTCCGGACGATTGAGTCTCCGATGACCACAGCGTTGGATTTCGTCTCGCAGAGGGCAGCATAGCGATTTCTCTTAGAAATCTCGAAGACCGGTGGTGGGGGTGGGGGAGAGTTCATCGCTCCGGTCCTGGATTTCGCCTCTCGCCGTGCGTGTGCAGGTGCAGGAGTGAAATTCATTTCAGCTCGTCGTGATCTTGAAGCCTGGGCTCTGTGCATAGAAACACACGGAGTAGAAGTGATAGGAGTATTACAATCACGTCGAACACTTACCGCAGCTTTGCGAGCATCAGCCCGGGATGTTTCCAGCACCATTTTTCGTTCTCGCAGACGTGTTTGCCTCTCGAGTAGATCGGGGATCTGCTTCTCCAATGCTTCCAGTTCTGACTGAAGTGCGAAGAAAGATTCATCATCTGCAGTCAAAGGTAACGTTAAACACATATCTGAATCATTAGCCATTAGTGGTGTAATAATGAGAACAGTGGCAATATAGAGGGTGAGTGCTAATAGCGAATGGTCGTACAAAACAAATTTATCTGTGCGTTATATGACGATATTTGGTATGTGATACACTTAAGGATAGGTTTAACCCTCTGTGAGTTAAACCTCTGTGAGATTTCATCTCTCTCTTGTCTCGTCATCGTTCCTACCCTCCTGTTTCCAAGTTTGTGTTAATTAGCTTTCCTTGAGTGTAATCCCTTGCACCTGTTCCCTCATGTTACCTCTTCCTATAAAGAGTCCTCATGTTTCTTTGTCTTGAGCGCGTTCATTGTGCTTGTATGCTGTTGTAAGCTGTTGTGCTTTGTCCTCGACTGAGCAGTCTCTTCCTTACCCAGTCTTGCCTTGTTCCTGTTTCCCCGTGTCTAGTAAGTGTTAGTTTAGTGTTTGTTTCCAGTCTTTGTTTTGTAGTCTTAGTTCAGTCAGTGTCCTTGTTTATTGGTAAAGTTTATATTTATATTCCTGTCTTGTTTTTACCCCATCGTGGGTCTTTGTTTTGCCTTTTGTGTTTTAATAAACCTGTTAACCCCTTCACCACCGTCTCTGCCTGCAATTGGGTTCTCCCATATTGTCTCCCAAGACAAACCATAACACCAAGAAACTTTCAAAATGTACACAATGCTACTGTCCAACATGTTATAACTAACTGAACAGTAACAAGAAATCTCACTTCATATGGAGCATAGGCATGGCAATAAAGCCATTCTTATCTGGGTAGAAGACACATTTATTTTGAACTTGCACCAATCTGCTTGCGCAAAGATTGTCTTTCAACTCCCAGACCTTGTAACACCCTATGAATGAAGACAAGCATGGATATGAAAAGTATGATTCTTTATGTCTGAAGTTTTGATATATTACATATATTTGTTCTTCTTCAACCTTAACTATATTCTTAACAACAGCAATTTCATTTCCAACTTGTATGCAGTTAACTCCTTCATCTGTGGATAATGCATATCTATAGGTGGTAACTTTTCTATATTGTTCAGCTAAGCTGAACGGAGGAGGTAATGGGCCATCAAAATGTAGGCCATGTAAAGTGCAGTCTTTAAATGGCACTGGCATCTGCACACATGTGATATCAGATATTCTTCTCACTACCTGCTGCAATGGTAAATGTGGCTTACGCAAAAGACGCTTAATTTGGCCTAAATAATTCTCAAAAGAGAAACCAGACACATTATCTAGAGGCCCAAAAAGATTATACTCATCAGCAAGGTGTATTACTAGGTGTATATTGAATACAATTTCATTGCTGCCATATAGCTCGCCAAAATGCCTTACAAATGCGACAAGTATTTTACAAGCAAAGTCAGCCATGCCATCAGAGATGCCAGGAGTGAGAAGCAAACACATGCCAACAGAAAACAACATGAAATTATCATACAGCTCACTTGGACTGCTGTCCCTGAGTACAATGGGCCCTGTATACAACATAAATGAGCATAGCTCCGAGGCTTTCCAGCGATCCTTTTCTGTCAGTGGCCTGGGTTTACGATTTAACTCAACGGGTGTGTGAGCACGGAACATCATCAGTTTTGTGGAAATTTCACTTATGGTTTGACTGGAAAATCGAGTGGCCAGCGAACGTCCTCTTGTCCACAAATTTAGTGGCTTCCTAGTCACACCTAAACAGCAAACATGCATATAGTCTATTGGGAACATTGAGACCATTTTTACTATGCCACTCAAAGGAGAAGCCATCTGGCCCAAGTGATGTTCATCATCAATCATTGCATCAAACTCAGCATCAGTTCGTGGTTTGACATTTGTTTCAGGGTATGTCATTATGTTTTTCCACTCCCCTGCTTGGCAGCATTTGTCGAACCCAGAATAACCATTGTGAGCCTTAGTTTGTTTAACAAAGGCTCGCGCAGGTGCATCACACACAAATGAAGAAACAATAACTTCAAACGTTCTACTACTGTAAACGATGCCATTACTCAGCAAATGTGTCAAATCTTTAACAAAAGTGCTCAAATACTCAAACACGCTTTTTGGCTTGCTGATCCCACAAAACAGACCAACAATGAATGGGGACCTAGTGTAATCACAATTCACTAAAGCAAGAATAGGCCAAAATTGAACTTTGGAGCTTTTAAAAAGAGGAAGCCCATCAATATTGAACTGAAGCTTTAATGTATAGAGATCTGTTGGCAAGGTCAAACATTTTAAACGAGAAAGCAGTCCCTTTGCCATGCCAAAGTGGAAGTATTCCCCTCCCTCTATTTTGGTGGTAGGAACATCAACCTGAGTCCTAAGCACCGTTCTTGCATCTTTGGGAAGTTGGGGATGAAAAACCCTCAGTATACTCAAAAGTGCTGTTAATGCAACAAGTGACACCGAGTAAGTTGTGGCCCAATATCTCAAACTCCGTATAAGAAAACCATGTGTATCCGGAGTATCAGTGCCATCACAGTCATCTGACTCATTAGATATTTGAGGACTCTCATCTGGAAATGAATGTAAATTTGTATATACTACCTGGGATTCTGGTATTTCCGAGAAAGGCCCGACAAACTCATCAGAATCAGACCCAGCTAATTCATCAGAAACGGGCCCGGCAAACTCATCTGAAATGGACCCAGCTAATTCATAAGAAATGGGCCCGGCAAATTTATCAGAAACGGGCCCGGCAAATTCATCAGAAACTGGTCCAGCTGATTCATCAGTTTCCAAACCAGAAGAATCACCAACAACACAGTGTACAACATCTTGATTCTGTTTGATAGTCTCCTGAAACTTTAGCAAAATGTCAGACTCTGTTGCTTGTACTATTTTTCTCAAATGTCGTCTCTTAGACCAACGAGAGGACATTGTTCAGCAAATGGTGTGTTCAATACAAAATGGTGGACTACAAAGAGACCTTGTTTCTGGAGCTTTGTAGAGTAAATCAGCTTTGGTTTACTGAGCTGCTGGACACTGTAAGAGAAAAAAGGTTAATTAGTACATGTACAAAAATAATAATAGTAATAACAACAACAGCATAATAAATCATTTACATTTAGAAAAATGGCAATGGTTTTATACAGCTTTTAGAAACCACACAGAGATATTAATTTCATTTTTTCAATATCCTACCTGATCAATAAAAAAATCCTAACAATAAAAGATCAAAACCGATGGTTAAGAATCTGTGTCTGATATAAGATTTTTTTAATTGGGTAGTTGACGAATCAATGTGTCCTATGGCAGAAAACATCTCTAACAATGAAAATATAACTTTGTCATGTTATTTGTAATTCTAAGAATGAAGATACATTTTCTCAGCTTATTTGTATATTATTATTAACTTTTTAAATCAAACAGGCTACATAAATGCATTGTCTTTTTTTTTAAATAACACTCATTTAAATTAGTAAAATATGAATTAAGGGCAATTAAATGCCATGTTGTACAAGGCAAGCCATATGAATAATTTCCACGACAACAGTAACAAACAGGGTAGCCAAAATATCTCCCTCTCTCCATGTCTTTAAGGAGTGACTAAAGCATAAGCAAATAGTGTTCGGTTTTGAGCTTTAACAGGGCATATGGTTGGTTGAATGTACTGAACAAATAAAGCCTTCCATGCATGAATCGGCTTATGAAAATAAATAAACTAGAGGTGTACGATGTCTTTGGCGAACTGACTGGCATTTATCATGCTTAAACGATTACGTTTCTGTCGTAAAAACAGGGTAAATTTGTTTTATGGTAAATCACCTGCGCGTCATGACCGCATCAAAGAGTATAGAATACCAAACTCAATAGAACGTTCCATTGCAACACTTTCACCCAGTAGCTGCCCTGCGTTTCCGCCATTTTGGAGTGAAAGCGACTCGGCAGTCCAATAGCCTTTTGCTGCTGTGATCGCAATATCAGCCATCACAGCAGTAAGGGATAATGTACAGGCAGCCAGCTGCTATCACGAAATAAGCCCCTTCAGTGTGAGACAAGGCTTATTTCTGCAATTACATTATCCCTTACTTATTAATACCAACAAATTAAGGACATGCTTCAGAAAAACTGGCATTGTTCAACAATCAAAGGGTAGTTCATGAATAAATTGTGTCCTACAGTGTGACATATCAAAATGTAGGATACAAACTGTTAATATTATTAATATTTATGTTTATAATATAAAACAAAACACGTATAAGAAATATTGTTCTTCATTGTTTTTTCCTAAATTTTTGCCGTCACCCCATAGGACACATTTGCTAATTAATCAGCCAAATTCTCACATTTTTATGGAAAAAGCTAATGGTTCATTGAATTTTAATTGAAACCATTAGAATTGGGTTTCAATTTTTTTTCAGCAATGCATCCTTTCTAAAAAGGCGATAGAAACCATCACAGAAATTCTAATGGTTATCATTATGAACCATTATAAAATGTATTTTGTATGTGTGTTTATGGATTTAACATTAATACCATTGAATCCGTTAAATTATTATTTTTCAGCATGGTAAGATCATAATGTTTGTAGTGTTTGAAGGAACGTAAATCATACAATATTAATTTCAGACCTATTGGAATAATATTAATTAATAATAGTAATAAATGTGTAAAAGTTGCATACAATGAAAATAAATTAATAAAGTAGGGTAAATGGTTGGATTCCACAACTGATAACTTAAAACACATACAAGACAATATAATATTAACTGTACGTCTCATTCAATTTAGTGATGACTTAATTGGAGAATGTTTCTATTGCTCTATTCTATTCTGTATGTCTGTAATATTGTCCAGCTGGCATTTTCCAAAATGGCGGCCGCGCTATCGAAGCGGTTTCGCCCCCGGCATTCTATACTCTTTGATCTCGGGCTGCGCATTATTTTATTACCTACTGTCGGTAATTATGTGTTCTGTGTAGGCTAAAACAAGGCTTTTTCGTCCAGTTCACGGACTCTGCCTCGACAAATACTGACAAACAACTTATAAATATCTTAAGCCTCAGAAAGTTACAGTAAATCACGCAAACAGCAAGTACGGCAACATTATTTGTAACACGTAATATCTTTAGCATCAGAAACAAATAAAAATATATTAAACTTAAGTGTATTTTGTACTTTCCTCTAAAAAAAGACCCGCTGTCCCTGCGCTGCTCCTCAGACTTTCGCGCTCAACGTCTGCTTTTTCGCGCTTTGATTTGTTTGACCGTTGGCATCAACCAGCTTGAAGGTTTACTACCGCCACCTACAGGACTGCATTATACCGCACTCGACAGGAAGGGGATACAAATCAAAATTGTCTCTATTAAAGTCTTATTTTTGACAATTATAGTAAACTATTTAAATTATTTTAAACTAAAATAAATTGTTTATTTTATTTATAATTCACAATAATGGAATATTTGAAATCCACACAATTGTGTCCATTTATACTTGTAAAGTAATATGTAGATATTAATTTAGTTTTACTTCTGTGATAATTTCCTCTCTTTTCTCATAGCTCCCATATTCCATAAGCATGTGCTGCACTAATTCCAGCTGATCACAATGTACAAACCTACTAGTTGGGTGATTTTTTTACTTTAACATGCAATCAATTAATAAATATAATGACCTATTGATCGTTTTAAGTTATATAAAAATAAGTAAATTACACAGGTGCTCTGATAAAGGGTGAAACAATAATTATTTTTTCTACAGTTGGCAAATTTGCTTTGGCAGAACTTATGCTGTCAGTTTTTGTCAGCATATTGATTTGCATTAAAGTGTTTAAGACCCAGGGAAATTAAGCTGACCAAAAATCAACTTTGATTCAATGTTTATCTTTTGAACATTGATTAAACAATTCGTTATAGACATTGATTCAACGTTTGTCTTTTCAATAAATATAAATCGACAAATTATCAACATTGATTCAACAATATTTAGCATTGAATATTCAACCTCAACCAAAATGAGGATTCTGGTGAAATTTCAACATTCAATCAATATCACCTTGCTATCTGGGTAACAATTTAATATATAATATAGCTATCCCATTAACTTACACAATTTTTATAGCACCCAATAACTTGTATATATGGCACATGCATAAAATATAGCATCCGGTTCTCTTTTGACATGTATTGTTTTTCTTTATTTTGTTACCTGTGTCTTGTCACTTTATGTGAGCTGTTTAGTAAATGTATTATACTACTACAGTATTTCTATATGGAGAATTGTGGACAGACTTGTCCCACATGATCGTCTTGCAATATAGCCGACTTACGCTGCTGCCACTAAAGACTACGCTTGCTATTGTTAATGTATATAACAGGTATCATATAGTTTTGTCATGGGAAAGAGTTAGATAGTAAACAGAACAGTGTAGCGATAGCAGCAGAGGTCATTCAGGAATGGGATAAACTGAGATGACTGTAGAAATTACGTTTTATTTTGAATTATGAATGAAATTCACAATACTGATGATTCCCCTCACGTTAATTCTGCCATCGGTATACTGGTAGTACACCGACAGTTGCAAAAAATCTGAATTTAGCCCTTTGGTACATAAACACAATAAAACGGCTGGCAGCAGACCAAATCAGTCCCGACTCCCTAGGCACCGGGATTTTCCACTCCAGTCCGTGCACGCTGTTATCAAGTCATAAACGTTTAAATACAGCATTTATGTAACAATACGGACAATGTATATGAACACAAGCGATCATTACATAGTATAAAGAAGAGGCCATTATCATTTCTTAGTATAACACATATTTTAGACCGCCACTAGTCGCCATGTTAGCTCCCTGCATCTTAGTGCAGAGCAAAACGTGATTGGCTGAAGTTAGAATGTGGCCTATTGGACAACAAAAGTGGAAGTTAACCGATTGGCCTGCGTAGATAGTGGGCGGAGTCCACCTATTTGTGGCTTGTGCGCACGATTTGACGTTAGAAATGTTTCAAAATCCACAAATGCACAGAGAGCAATCCACAAATGCGTGCGCTGATCCACAAATGCGTGCACTGATCCACAAATGCGTGCACTGATCCACAAATGCGTGCACTGATCCACAAATGCGTGCACTGATCCACAAATGCGTGCACTGATCCACAAATGCGTGCACTGATCCACAAATGCGTGCACTGATCCACAATGTGCACTGATCCACAAATGCGTGCAGCGATTCACAAATGCGTGCAGTGATCCACAAATGCGTGTGCTGATCCACAAATGCGTGCACTGATCCACAAATGTGTCCACTGATCCACAAATGTGTCCACTGATCCACAAATGTGTCCACTGATCCACAAATGCGTGCACTGATCCACAATGTGCACTGATCCACAAATGCGTGCGCTGATCCACAAATGCGTGCAGTGATCCACAAATGCGTGCAGTGATCCACAAATGCGTGCACTGATCCACAATGTGCACTGATCCACAAATGCGTGCACTGATCCACAATGTGCACTGATCCACAAATGTGCACTGATCCACAAATGCGTGCACTGATCCACAATGTGCACTGATCCACAAATGCGTGCACTGATCCACAATGTGCACTGATCCACAAATGTGTGCGCTGATCCACAAATGCGTGCAGTGATCCACAAATGCGTGCACTGATCCACAAATGCGTGCAGCGATTCACAAATGCGCAGAAAGCGATTCACAAATGTGCAGAAAGCGATCCACAAATCTGAAGGCGATCTACAAATAAATATAATTAAAATACATTTGTAAATATTTTTTATTTACAAATTTCATTGTATTTATTTGTGAATTCCATTTATTTTTGTGGAACGTCTAGCATGTATTTATGGTTCGCTTTTTGTGCATATGTGGATTTAAAAAATGTTTGTGAAATTGTCTATATTTATTTGCGAATCATGGTTTATTTATACAGAATAATGAAACAATTCTGATCCCATAAGTATGTGATTGTTGATTAATGTCTGGCTATTCGCCAGAATGTAGCGCTACCTTTGTTTGTAAAATCCAACGTTTCTGTTCAAACAATGTTTTGGAGAAAATAAATTAGACCGTTCACAACATTTAATAGCAATCATAAAAAATTGCGTGACTCCTAATGGAAAACTATTACACCATGTACAGTGGGCGTCCAGGCACTGATTCGAGGACGTCCTTTGTTCGCTTGTGAAAGTGTAGTTCATACGAGATGTGTGATCACGACTGACTGTGAGACTTTTAGCAACTGAATACACTAACCATTTAAAGCTTGGACATAGTTCAGTGAACTACCAACTCAATCTATTGATATATTTCACAATGTTCCAGATAAAGTAATTACATAATTAATTAATGGGCTCCAGTAAAGATTATGATATGCACTGAAAAAAATTTGGAGTAGGATTTACTTAAAGAAAGTTTTTTCACTTAGACAATGTGAGTAATTTCAATAGAATTCCCAAGTAGAAACGAAACACAAGGAACTGAAGCTTTAATTAGAAAATCTCAAGTAAAGTTTAGTTGGAATTTCCCAGTAAATTGTATTGACTGTTTGTTTATACATTTTACTTAATGCTTATAAATGTTTTTTTTACACAACAATCCTAGTAACCTTTACTTTAAATATTATTTTAAAACTACTTGATGTTGTTTATGTATTTAAATGGTGTTCAATAAAATAACACTGACATACATTTTACTTGAATACTTTTATTTCTATGATATTCCTTAAAGATGGGAACATGAAATAAAACAAATAGTAAAACTCCATCAGTTTGATGGTTCTGGTAAATGGTGCACTATAGTGCATTTTACTCCTGTAAACATTTTTAGAACAACCACACAGTGCATAAAAATGCATAAACGTTTAAACATAAAACCTTTCTATAAACATAAAACATAAACATTTTACAACAACCTCAGTTGCAGATATCAAATACAAAAGTGTAAAAGTGCAAATAATGTCAAACTAGTAGCTTCCGTTCATTAGCTAACTTTAATTACATTAAGACTAAACCTAAGGGAACAAAAATATAAAATAAAATAATAATAAAACTCTGCATCTATGGTCTCCAGCAGAATAGCATTACTTAAAATGCATAAGAATTGTTATGTTAAACAGTACTGTAGTTGAAGTTGTTTTCTGAACAGCCTTTCTTGCAAAAAATAAATAAAATAAAACCGTACAATAAGTGCAAGTAGTGCCCAACTAGCAGATTACATTAGAATCTTTCTAATCAACGAGTTAACCTTTGGCAAAAATTTTAACGCATCTAGTCCCAGAAAGATTTTCTGAAACACTTCGAAGGAGAAGGTATCCTTAATCATCTCCCTGCTGATATCCTGTGAAATACACAAATCAGTGAAAAGTGATTAAATATTGTACAGTATAAATTTTTCAATTTTCCTCAATGGGTTCCTGTTCTGAGACAAACTGTCCACTAGTCTGAAAGGACAACTCCTCCAAGTCTACGCTCAGGTCAAGGTTGGGTGACAGCGACAGGTGATCTTCTATTGCCTATGATTCATTTAGCAAACTGCCCAGGCTGACCCCTCGCAAGTACGTGGACAGTGCTGATGAGTACAACCGTGTTTTTACTGTTGTCCATCCCGACCATGGCCTTTCCGGAAAATGACGGGACGAAAGCCAGTGACGACTGCTTTAGTCTGCAGCCCTCACACCGGTGCAACACAAACTTTTCTACGTGCCCAGTCTGTCTGGCGCGGCAACTGGGACACCGGCGTTGAATTTTAATTTCAGCCACGTTTAAGTCGGTGATCTGCTCAATCGCGCTAGACGGTCCGTACTCGGGTATATGCACCCGCCTCTGTCCCGGGTGTACAGACTCTTAAATGCATACAATTTTGATTTCGGTAGCGTTTATAAAAGGGTCCCACAGAGTCACCTTCATGCCGCCCGTCCTGTCATATATGCAAATTTCTTTCAGCTCTCAATCTGGGCTGTTGATGGGCACCAACTTGCTGATGGAACCCTCAAGCTTAACTCTCCCGACAACTTCTCCCACCTGCGAAAACCCCCCCCCCACAAACTATGAGACAATCCATTTCAGGCACTGAACGCACATAAACCTTTTTACATTTTTAAATTCTCACCTGCTGTTTCAGTCCGAGGGCTTTACCCCAGCTACAGTCAGCTTCTTGGAGCTCGGCGGCGCACAAGGGAGAAACAGCAGGCTCGACACTTCCAGGCTGGTAGCACGAGAGCACAAGATGTCGTATCCGTTCGGATCCGAAAAGCCTGCGGAACAAGCAAAAGTCTTTCGTTAAGCCCTTAGGGTGAGCGCAATAAAAGGAACCACTTAGGCTGTGAGAAGGCAGAACTTCAGCTCCGCTTGATGTTCCGTATTGTCACGCTGTTGCCGTTCTTGGCCGCCTGCGTGAACGTAGCTTGTTTTTCTATACAGAAAATCACAACCTTGTGGAACTCATTCCTGGCAGACTGTATGACTGTGTTGAAATATGGGTCACCATTCTTTGACTATCTTCTGGGAGACACGCTGAAGATGAATCCTTCCAGGGCTAGCCATCTTTCTTCTGGCAAACTCACGCAAAGTTCTAGTCTTCCAGGAAAATGTGCTCTTCTGGTCAATGGTGGGGAACACGCCTCGGTCTCTTTACTTAAACCCCGCTTTTACCAATTAAACAGGACGCAAAAATAATGCATGTTGACTGGCCAGATTCGAACCGAGAGGCCCCGAGCGGCCGTGTGACGCATGCCCAAACACCCAAGAGCCCTTCACTTCGAATTTCGAGTCATAAAAGCGCGATGTATATCCAAACCTAGAAAGCGGCCCCGACTGGTACACACGGCAAGATTCCTGTCAGTGGTCTTGTTTACTTTGGCAACAAGTTATACAGCCTAAACCAACTGCAGAGTGCCTAAGAGACACGGTACTTTGTGATGATGTACTTTAAAGCTCATCTTTGTGCTCCAGAAGCATTAAAACGGTGTTTCCATTATTTACCTATGGAAGCCCTGTCAAACAAGTTAAGTGTGGCATGTACATTCGTAACTTATTTAATGGGGCCCTCATAGGTTAATGATGGACAAAGCCTATTAATAGTCATTAATTAACCTTGTCAATGAGCTTTTCACGTAAAACCAATAATATAGTGCATATGAGACACAATCCTTCAAACTGATACGCAATAAAGCATTACTTCTGTGAAACTAATGAGAGGTATTAATCCATGTCTTATATACAGAGAGGAGGAATGAACCTGTTGTTGTGCTCCCTCCCATTGACTATCAGGTATATTTATTTCAAGATCTTCTTGCCACGGCTCTCTTATGCTGTAGAGAGACATTAGACTCTAACTGTGATGGTTTATTACATATAATGGATATTCCTTTAATACATGGACTCTTCAAAAAAAGTGAATTCATTGGTGAATTTGTTGGCTGGTTAGGGAAGGATGAGAAATTATTTTGAGTAAAGCTGCAAGCTTTAAGAAATGTGGACTAGGTAGAGTACATTACTGCTGTAACTGTTGAAGTGTTGGATAATAAAGCAAACCCCACCTTCTGCTTTATTTCTCTGCAAGTACATCTTAATTCTCAGTTTCTTTATTCCAAATGAACGGAGTGACCATTTTATCCAAATTTTAAAAAAGGACTTTGTTATATATATTGGGATAAACTGAAATAGGAACATATACTTATGTAAGATACTAATTTTTTGAAAACTTCAAAATTGAAACTCATTACTACCCCACTTCCCAGGTGTTTTGTGACACCACTTAAATCACAAATTTTCCACGGTTTACTTTTTAAAGTTGTGAGTGTTCTGTTACAGAGGAACAACTTATAAATTCTGTTTGAATAATGTGCTCTCAGAAGAACCAGACATGTGCTATGAGGTGTCCTTATAAAGCTTCAATCTAATAGTGTTTGTATGAGACACAGCTGCTCTCCAATGTCCAGTTTATTGAGTAAATTGATGTGTGATGTCATCAGTTCTTCCTTCACCAATGAGAACACATAAGATCTGAGTATGATGATGATGAGCAGCAGCTGGACACAATCAAAAGCTCTTGTACTTCAGCACTTAAATACACTGACTCAACATCGTTTCCTAGACATTATTTATTCATAAATAATATAATCCTGATATTGTGGATATTTACTGAATCAATATTTTACTTTGAACTTCAAACTTTGTTTCTCTATTGCATTTGTTTCACATACAGTGTCAAATACAGTATGTCATGTGACTACAGACATCAGCTCTATGCTCTGTATTTTAAGCACCACAAATACTCTATAAGTCATCTATGAGTTCCTGAAAAGGATTTGAATGATTTGTTGTTATTGTGTTTATGAAAGTCTTCATCTAATAGCAGAAGGTCTCTAATGGAGAGTTCACACTGAATGATGTTGGGCCTGATTTTCAGTCACCGACAGGTTTTAAGAAATCACAGACAAATATGCCATGTTCACTGCAAACCTAAATGTGGACATGCTGATCTTTCTTAAGTTCAAACAAATCCAAACACTATTAGTTTGTTTATATTAAAGATACTTTTTCTATTATTAATTTGTTTTAAAATTGCAGGTTAATTTTGTTATTTGAAATAAAACATGATTTTAGTATACAAAGAAACGTGAAGCATTTAAGAAATAATACAAGTGAAGTTGTTCATTTCTAATTTGTTTCAACTAATTTTGTATAAATAAATTGTGACTAAATCACATTGTAAGATACAAATCGTGAAACGCATCGCATCGTAAACTGAGTTAATCCTTACACACCTACTTAAAAGTACTGTACATACATTAACAATTCATTTTAAAGCTGAAGCAGAAACAAAGAACACCATATTGATTTCAATACAAACATGAAAGGATAGAACTAAACATAATTTTTTTTCATAGAAAATAACAGATCATTTCACTATACAACACCTTTGTACACCTAATAATATGGTCTAGTATATCATGACTAAAAAAAGTTTTATCATAACTAAATAACAACTTATTAAATTACAAACAATTAAATATATTATGGTAAAGATGCAAATGATATATACAACACATTATTTCAAATGTTTCAGGTAAATATCACAAAAGGACATATAAGGAACTAATCAAAAGTAATATAAATGGACAATGTACACATTTAATATACATAAAACCTTATAGATATAAAAACATTTATTATTAAGCAACACTATGTGTTTAAGGGCGGACCCATCCTTGCTTGTTTGATAAACAATATAAACAAAATATGAATTATATTTCTATCCCTTTAACAGCTAAAGCACAGATCTAATATACTGTTACAAACACATGTTTTCTTACCATAACTGATTTTTTTACAAAATGCACAGTTTGAAAACACTTTCTAATAATTAAAATGATTCACTAGAAAGACAAATCATGCCGATCCAGAATCCTACTGTAACAGGCCACATTAGTGTAACTAATGAATAGAAAGCAATTTTACCGTCTAATTCATTGTTAATATGGAAATGATCTTATCTCGATCATAATTATTGTTATAATTACTTGAAAATACTTAAGATAAATATACTGGTTTAATTTCAAAATACACAAAATTCTAATTTACAGAAACCATCAAACTATGTCATTAAACATAAACTGACTACAACATATCTAAAAATATTACCTGATACAATCAAAAATGAGAATCCATCTTTACAATATGTCATGTTTTTATGGACAATATTACAAAATTCTCTACTTATAATACATTAAGTCAAACATAATCCACAGAAAGCCATGCTTTAAAGGGTTTTAAAACAACTAAAATTATTGTAGTTGTACAACAACTCTCAACCGAACAAATTTACTGCCGCTACTTCCTAAACAGGCCCTATATTGTTGTGTGGGTAAATTCACAAACCCCACCCATCATCTGCTTGACAGCATACACTCACCTAAAGGATTATTAGGAACACCATACTAATACTGTGTTTGACCCCTTTCGCCTTCAGAACTGCCTTAATTCTTCGGTTGATGGAGATATGTGGGATGCTAAATAATAAAAGGTAAATAATTATAGCCTACATAATATTACAAATAAACAAAAAAACATAATTAATAACAAACTTAACAAATGTTAAACTTACTCCTATTAACAGGATTTAATAATGTGGCAAATGTTGGTAGTTTTTAATCATGACTAAAATTATTATGCTCACCCACTACTTGCGGGACCCGAACCAGCACACTTCAGACTCGGGAGACAAATGTGCTAACTATGAGCCTTAGCAGCTGACACAGGATTAGTGTGTTGACAACAAACAACTAAACTGTATTATATATTTGTAACGCAGTCTCTCAGAAGAGTTTTAAACTGCTGACTATTCATTTAGAGCGTCACGTTTTATTTAATTTTTATATGTAAAATTGCCAGATGTCCAGACCGGCAAAATTTTACGGCAAAATACCATCCATTCTAAAAAAAAAAGTTTGCCAATTTGTATGACTGTTTTATAGGGTTACAGTGACTTTACACTGAGTGTAGAGATACCTCCACTGTTATTTTTTAGCACAACTCTGCCCAAAGATGGAAAATTATTTTAGCATCATACAAATATTGTAATTTTATATATATTACAGACATGTTGGGACATTGATTAATTGTATTTTGAACGGACAACCTCACCTCTTTTTCACCTTCATGAGCTTATTGTTCAAGAAAAGGCCAGGGTTTAAGAAGAATAGGTATTTTAATAAAATTTCAATTAGATTAAAAAAGAAATTGTAAAGCACGTCGAGGAATATTCTTCACAATAAAATTAATAATATGCATTTTTAAAATAAACTGGGTTTCATTGGATGCCACTTTTAAGAAAAGACCATAGCGACTGACCTCGTAATTTCAAGTATGTCCAGAGGACGCGGTTATATTTCACAAACATCTTGACCAAAAGAGCAAGCTTTTCCATTTGAATTGAGGCGGGAGGAAGTTAATTTTACTCGACGGAGTCATAAGAGGTAGAGTAATTTAGAAGAGCTACAACGTGGAAAAAAAAGATAGGCTGTGTCTTCAATTTCATTACTTTATATTACATAGCCCATATGTTTTAGATCTATCGTTGTTTGCATTGTGTGTACTGTTTGTGAACAGGCTGAAACGAGTATCCGGTACGGATAAAGCACTTTTGCCGAGTACGAGTATTATACGACTGATACGAGTCAATATCTGTGCTCGGATTGAATAAAAATCCTCATTGGGTAGCTGACTGTGTCTGCGTTCTGTGATAGTCACAGCGCCCCTCCCCTACACATATACAGATGTATTGTGTTACTGACTGTGTCTGTGTTCTGTGATAGTCACAGCGCCCCTCCCCTACACACATACAGATGTATTGTGTTGCTGACTGTGTCTGCGTTCTGTGATAGTCACAGCGCCCCTCCCCTACACACATACAGATGTATTGTGTTACTGACTGTGTCTGTGTTCTGTGATAGTCACAGCGCCCCTCCTCTACACACATACAGATGTATTGTGTTACTGACTGTGTCTGTGTTCTGTGATAGTCACAGCGCCCCTCTCCTACACACATACAGATGTATTGTGTTACTGACTGTGTCTGTGTTCTGTGATAGTCACAGCGCACCTCCCCTACACACATACAGATGTATTGTGTTACTGACTGTGTCTGTGTTCTGTGATAGTCACAGCGCCCCTCTCCTACACACATACAGATGTATTGTGTTGCTGACTGTGTTCGCAGCTCTCTCTCTCTCTGTCTCTCCCTCGCTCAGGTTCGCGCGTCTTTTCCGTTAACATTTAGGTCTCTTTAGCTTCAGGTTTGTTTTTTATTTCGGTTTGTAGTACTTACTTATTAACCAGTAGAGTTTTGATAAACGTGGGGTTTGTTCAGATGTGGTGCTTGGTAGAATGCGACTCGCGTTGCGTCTCTGCCTGTCTTTTTTAAACCGTCAGCTGGCTCTAACCAGTTTTTAATTAAAAGTTAAAAAAGAAAGTTATGTTGAGATGAAAACTCTTGTTCATTACATTTTACTTCATAATTGCAACCGCATGTGTTGTATTCATTGTTGCAAAACTTATTCTGTATATAGTTCGTTTGTCATCGTGATCAAAACCATTGATCTGAAGCTCAATGCTGATGCTGTCATGTAAATATTTTTGTAATCAACATTAAATATAACAATTTCTGATCAACCCATATCAATTAAAATAACATACTGGTTAAAGCCCCGCCCATCTCAAGACAACCCGACCCAATTTCCGGGTTAAATTCCGCCCACTTCCTGGTTAGGCCCCGCCCAGTCCAAGTACAGATACGGATACAGATAATTCATATGGTTAACAGATACAGATACAGATACAGATAATGCTGTACATCCCTACTGGCTTGTTTCTTTTTAGGAGCAAGCACATAATTCCTCCCGAAACTTATATGTATACCCGAAATAATGCATAACAAGGATCAACCGCAAAGGTAATAAGTCTCTTTTCCCCCTGTGTTTTAGCGGTAATCACAGCAGATTTCGTAACCAAATTTAAAGCACATTACTAAACATTTTGTACACAACTATATGTGATAGAAAAATTAGACAATTAATTTATAGTCTACTGACCATACTTTGCAAAAACACCTGATCAAATTTATCACAGATTAGTAAACGTTGTATTATTAAAACTAGACCTATTAGCCTACTGTAAGCTACTGTTCACACCATGTCTCGTGGTCGCCTAACAACCGGCCGGCGCCAAAATATTAGGGGTGTAGTTCAATTTCGATTCTATAGCAATTCTTTTTTAAAAGGTTTAAAACCTTTTTTTTTAAAAGCTATTTTTCTGTAGCACTGTCATGAATCCGCTATCATGTCATTTTTATTCTTGTCCGTGCAGCGGAGTCATGACTAAGTCTAGGGTTTTGTGTGAGAAGGACATGGCATGGCTTAGATTTTGGCTGTCATGCGCCTTCTCGTGTCTCATCTATGGCCCCGCCCCTCTCGTCTCCTCGTTAGCTTCCCTTGAGTGTTTTATTACCCACACCTGCCTATTGTTAATTATCCTTTGTTCGTCTGAACTGCTGATTTGTCCCAGCATTTCTGCTCCAGCACTCTGTTCCTGAGAGTTTTTCATTCCTGTTTGGCTGTCTCTGTTATCTCAGTTATTTTACCCCATTGTGGGTTTTTGTTTTAGTGTTTTATTAAAGTCTTTTGTTATCCCGTACCGCTGCCTGTTTCGTGACAGAACACACAAGCCAAAACTGAACCCAGCAAGCAGCCATGAACACTGGCTGTTGTGGTGTTGCCCGTCGCCTCTGCAGTCTTCGCCAGGGGAGTGAGACGGTGCATGAGTTTGTGGAGAGGTTCCTCGACATTGCTGGACAAGGCGTCTTCAGGGAGGAGCTAGCGGTGCTGTTAAACACCGGTCTCAGAGATCCACTCTCCCAATCGGAGATGAGAGCGATGAGGCCGTTGGACATCCGCGTCACCAGAGGGTCCTGCAGATCTAGGTTGTGGGTATCGCCACAACCCCCCCTCAGCCTCTGCAGCCTCTCCACAACCACCCGTTCTCACTGGCAAAAAACAGATACACATAATACACCATAGACAAGACTGGCAACAGAATAAGATAAGATAAGATAATCCACCCCGTCAAGCAGCCATCCGGTCCAGTGCCATTACGGCGCCGCTCACGGACCCGCTTGTCAGGCTGGCGGTTCAAAGCTACGGAGGAGTGGGAGGGATAAGGGCCAAAGTCTGTGTGTGTGTGTAAAAGTTCTGAGTCTTTAGAGTGGGGGAGGGACGCAAGAGCGTCTCGCTGCAGTGCTCTCACAGGGTTAATTTACCAGCTGCTCTTGTCCAAGGCTGTTGCTGGAACCGGGGAGCCGAAAAAATAAGATTGTGATTTTTTTTTTTTTGGTCGAGAAACCGTATTCCAATATGTCACGGCAACCCTCATTGTCAATGTTAGTTCTGATCTCCGATACTGTCAATTTTCCTTCCCATAGCTGTTAAAATCTCCCTGATAACAACCATATTTCGAATAATAGTCTCAGTCTCAATGCTGACCGCTCTTCCCACAGCTTCAATGGATACGGGCAGCCTTATGAGGCTTTGGACTGCTGTTCCCGTTTTATGAACATTTCGATAACCCAGGGCAAAGGCTAATCCAAACAGCACAAGGTTCCAATAGATAATTATCTTCATGTCCTCCATGGAAAGAGCCGCCAGACACATGATCAGCCATCTCTCCCACCCGTCCATCGTGTAGCCAGCTGCGAACATTCCGTCAGGTCAGACAGGTTCCCCCGAACCCAGTCTTCTCGTCGAGAAAAAGGTGTCAATTGCGCTGAGAGACCAGTTGATCAGATCCATAATTTCCAAGTTTGGAGGGCAGTGCAGAGAGAGTCTCTCAATAGATGAGACGAGACGAAACAAGAGAAAAAAGCAGGGAAAATAAGGTCAAGGACGGGGAGTGAAAAAATGTGACCGCCTCTGCTGAGAGCCAAACGAGGAATGGAGTGACCGCAGAAGGGAGTTAACCAACATCTCAATGCCACCTTCAGGCTACTCTGTTCCCTATGTAAAACATTACTGCATAGGAAAATTTACTCCTATTTACATTATTCCCCTATAGAAACAAATTGAGCTGCAACCTGAAGAACATGTAAGTGCAATGTGGTAAGCGCTGTAGTAACAGTTTGTGAATAATGTAAATGTTTAAGTTTTGTTTAATTAATTTAAATTCATTAGGGTTCCATGTGTCATGAAGGAGTGTTTCACATGCAAAAGCCACATCATGCTTTATCATCTGGCAGAACACCTTGAAAAATGCAAATGGGAAATTATGTAATGACTGTTTCTATCTTATTGTTAATGTAAGCGTTGAGTAGCCTTAGAAAAGATACCACTTCTTTTTTTATTCCATGTTTACAGCAAAGATGCTAACAAAAATTCTAAAGAATCGAAGGATTCAGTCAGCCAATCAGAGAATAGGTATGGTACTGTGTGCCCTAACGTGTTGGTGAATGTGCTTGTTGTAAAACAACATATTTTAAATTCGTACACAAGCAGGATTGTGTGACCACAGAACAATCAACAGCAGATGGGTTAAACAAGGCTGGAGCTGATCCATCTTGTGTTGAACCTCAAAATAAAGTCCTAATCCCACCCAGCACTAGACGTCATGTGGACGTCTTTTTTGGGGCTAAATCAAGTCGGCCCGTCCTGGCCGTCTTTTAGCCCAAAAATCGACGTCGAAATTTTGTCTTTTTTTGGTCCATCTAAATTTGGTCCAAATTAGCCCAAAAATCGACGACGAAAATTTGTCCTTTTCGGGTCCGTCTTAATTTGGTCGAAATTAGTCCAAAAATCGAACAATTTTTCTTCTTTTGGTCCGTGTAAATTGTTTTTTTACGTCTGTCTCGGACCACATTAAGTCCTAATATTGACATGAAAAGATCAAATTGAAGTTATTGTTATTGTTATTCTGTGATTCGACTATTTCTTAACATGTTCATCATTACAGTTCGACAATGTAGGCCTAAAGCATGCAAACAAATATTTATATAATGAACCAATATGTTTATAATGGAAGTAGGCCTATACCATAAAAATTTAGTAAAAAGTTATGCCTTACAAATAACGACCACTAACTCACTTTTATAAAGTATTTTCCCCGCTGCTTCATGATGGAAATTCTTTTCAGACATTTCTAAAGGTATGTCGGTTTGTTTTAAGAGTTGCTAACAATGTTCCTAATATTTTAACAAATATTATAAAATAGAATTTCAAGGACTTTTTCATATGTTAAAAAAATTAAGTAAAAAGCAAATGCATACAGGTGGCAACTTTAAATATATTTTGAAAAACCATGGAAAAAACAACCATATTAATTGTATACATTGTCTTAAAGTAATTCAAGCAAGTAGCCAACCTATTTAACACTTTCTACGCCATTCTTGAGACTTTCCCTTATCACGCAACAATTCTCCACAATTTACATGTTTTCCGATATTGATAAAAAGAGTTGATTACTTTTTCCGGTTTTTGTTATTAATCTCATAAAAAAGCATTTACAGCGCCAAAAACAAGCATTACCAGTATTTCTGTATGCCTTGAACATCATTGTCAATCAATCTTGAAAAAAGTCGTTGACCAAAGCACAATTTCCCATGCTTATTCATGTTGTTTATGAAGAAACCTACTTGCATTCGGAAATATATAAGAGAAAAAAAATCTAAGATAATATGTCATATGGGTTTTGTTTGTTTAAATGCAAAGGCAAATTCTTGACATATTTCTCACATTTACACATATTGTAAATACAAATTTTAATACGGTTAATAATGAAATAGAACAAAAAGTCAAAGGATTTCACCAACATATGTTAAATTCACATAGCAGAGACACAGTTCTTTGTGCTTCTTTTTAGATATATTAGTATTCAATTTTGTTCATTGAATATGAAAATGTCCTAAAAAAATATACATGTTCTTCTATTAGAAAATTCATATTTATTGGATTCATCTTAAAACGAATGATCCCTTTAAGACTGGATGCAGTTTATTTTAACACTTAAAAAATTGATAAAATTGATATCTCAGACCAAAACAAAGACGAGGGACATTCAAAGAATAAATACATGATACAGTATCGTTTACTAGTATATTTGTTTCTTTCTATGGGCATTTGACAAGGTTTCCCAATCCCTCATTTACTTTTTCTGCTCATCATACATTTCTTCCGCATTATGTAAAATAAAAACACAACTGAAACATTTCAATGAAATTGTGTTTATGGTTGTTTAGTCAAAAACACCTAAAAGTAAAAAAGTTGGGAACGATTCTCCTTGAGCCAGTTGAAAATCGATTATAATATGTGACTATTCAAGCCAGTTGAGATGTTATTTGGATCGCAGTACATGATTTAAACAGCAGGGGGCGTCAGGTGTTTACTGGAAACTTGGAAAACGTGGATCTGCTGAAATTTCTTAAATGTAAAAAAACAATAAAAGAAGTTTGTTTATATTAAAGAGACTTGTGTATTGTTCATTTGTTATTTGATTTGGAATTTGTTTCAGATTGCAGTTTAGTTTTGTTATTTCACAAAGAAATGTGCTGCTTTTGAGAAATAATTAAAGGGTTATTCATATTCAGTTATTCATTTCTAATTCCTCTCAACTCATTTTGTTACATCTAATTTAACTTCATTAGGTCCCTCTTTAAAAAAAATTATGTGATAAAAACTAAATAATACTCAATGAATGTAAAGAAAATTCAAAATTTAAAATGAATAAATTACAAGTATATATAGCCTACTCAACTTAAATGTACTTAAAGTGGTCTTTTTTTCGTACACTAATTTTATATTTTTTAATATACATAAATATACAAAATATTGAATACTAATTGAGAAAATTTTAAAAACAAACATTTGCTCAGTTGTGCTGTTTTAAGACACCACTAATATGAACTAAAATGTGTTAAAAATTAATTAATTTACCACTTGTGGTTGGTGGTAACTTAATACATTTAAAATACAGAAGCAGAACTAAAGCAGAATTTTTTAATTGCAAAATTAAGTGTGCTGAAATAGAGCGCTTTAAGTAGGTGTTGGAAGTGTTCTTTTTAGCACATAGGCTCTCACACGTTAATTATAATACATGTCATAGCGTAGGCCTATGGAGCGGCATCGAATATTTATTTTTACTTATTTCCTTTTTTATCATTTAGTAGTATACGCAGGTGGTATCTTTTCATAAATCTATATAAAAAATGTCAAATATAAAAAATAAATGGTATTAGCAACTTCTGTCACAAATTCCAAACCTGGCAGCGGGCATATAAACCGGGGTCTGTGAACATCACGCGCAATGCACACAGCCCCGACTCACTACTGACTGGACCACACATACTGCTGACCACACCAACTGACGTTTTTCTGAGGTAAAAGTTTTTCACTGAACCGTTTTGTTTAATCTCACAATTAAGCATAAGCCCACATCATAAAATAAGTTACATATTATGAGGAAAGTAATGATAATAATAATAATAATGATGAAATTAATGATAATGAAATTAATGAAAATAATATTAATGGTCATCGAATAAGGACACAGGACAGTCTGAGGGGATTTTTTCACGCTTTCACAACAGTCTTTTCCGGTAAATGTAGGCAACTGCTCACACAAGCTGGTTTTCTGTCTTTTGTTGTGCTATTTATCCAATCATCTGGATCGTATACTATAAAAGGCCTTAGTCGCTGCTGTTAAAATCCGTTATGGGAAGCTGGAATTTATAGCGTATCACAGGTTTCACTCCTCCCATTACTGCAGCCGCCTACTCTCGTCTTCTTCTCAGCCGAAGCAATACATGCGCATCTCAAACAAGCCTATTAGGTTGTTCAGTGCTGATGTAATAATAACTTTTTTCGGGTCCAAGCATACATTCATTTCAAGCGGGGCAACTGTTTACTCATATTTAAGGGAAACATGATCAACTCAAAGTATACACTACAGTCACCAGGCTCACGAAATCTCCGACATTAATATTTGATTAAAATATGAAAAATAAATGACTGGATGAAGATTCAAATAAGGGCCGCGATTTTCCGATAATTTTATAGCTTGCCCTGAGCTAACAATAACATTTTTGTTCTTGTTTGCCTATAGCATTCAGTGAGCGTTTGGACCCGGAAACAATATTTGACCTTCCATATATGGCGATGTTTTCAAGCGTAACCTTTCCAATGTGATTTTGCAGTACTCCTGAAAGACGAGGAAATCATTATTAGAATGAACAACACGGACGCAGTGCTTCCTCAATTGCGCTTTACCTTGAATAAAAAAAAAAACATCATTACAATGAGTCAAGACAATATGAGAGGTGATAATATACAGATTCTTCTTCCAAAGCCAATATCTACACATGAATAATCAACACACTATATTTCCTATCATTCACACAACATTTTTTGGAACACATTGGAATCAACAGATACATGTATGCAAATAACAAAGTGCTACCACATGAACACATGCTTCACATTACAAAAAGACAGGTGCATTTGTTCAATAAAACTATGTAGCTTATGACCCACCGTTAATATACGTGAAGGGGAAAAATTAAGTTAACAATAGTTCTTAACAATGTATTACAGCTGAACTGAACATTATAAACAGCTCATGATACAGATTACGGAGTAATTGTGTCACCTCATTGCATGTAGCGAACTACAAGCTAACCGAGATTCACCCAAGCTAACCACGTGCAGTAATTTGGAACATTCCCTCAATAAAATGCACAAACGTGCTTTTAACGTATTTAACATATTAGTAACATTCTTTGCCCTTAACACAGAAATGCTTTGTGTGCACTTAAACACTACCTCATTGGAGAGAAAATATTAATAGAAGGAGCGACACGGATGCGATGGTCCTCATGGTGCTTTACGTCGAATTAAGCGCATCTCCATTCTCGATACGTTCGTGCTATCAGCGCGTGACGTCACAGTCACGCAAGGGCGTAAACGTAACTAAACCCATACACATAACAATATACATATTTGATCAAACGTTCAGTTAGTGTGTATAAGATAATAATTATGCACATTTTTCTTGTTACCACAGAAACATAACCTTCCCTTCAATTTATCACTATTACAGACGAAATAATAATAGCAACATTTTCCACTACACCACAAATACGCAATACGCGATGTCGCGCAAGACGATAAGGTTAAAAAGTGAGTAAATAGATAACTAGCAGTCTTATCTTTAAGAGTGACTCAGCACATATAAACAGGGTCTATTATATGCCTTCGCCTTGAAATTTAAACACCATATTTTCCCCTTATCACTACACGCACACGCACAAAGATAGTTTGAGAGGGAGAGAGACATGTGCGTTTCATTTAACGTGACAGAAAAGCCTCGTGATAATAATATGTATTCCTCGTATTGTTTCTAGCATCAGCAGTAAACAAAATAACGTATAAGAGGAAAAACGCACCAGTAGAGTAGTATTTCCTTCATTTTTTTTCAAGTTGTTTTATTCATTCAATTTAATATGTTTTTCTATGATGTTTTGAAAATTACTTCATTCATTGCATGCGTTTCCATTAATAATAAAGTTTGACGCTATAAACGTTCGATCATGCCCAGTGTGCTGTGTGCTGTGATGGCCTGTAGGCTACACTACTACCTTACTGTTATTTATACTTTGCGAACTGTAATTTGGTCGACAGATCTGGAACACTTTCATAGGTGTGTATTTACTGAAAGTTAATCCACAACGTTTTTAAGACAATCAGAAATAAAGCATTCAACGTGGAATGGATATAATCTTAATTTTTATTTACCATACTGTTAATTTCCACATAATCTATTTGATAGGCCCAAAATGGAAAAATAATGCTCCGCTCATTCAAATAACTTTTTGTTAAATTACATTGCTTATTTAAGGTTATGAAACACCCAACCAATCTGCATTGTTGCATTTTATTAGGCCTTTGTACATTTATTTATATAACCTAAACAGTACATTTCCTATTGCATGGAATTTTTAAAATGTTATTTCACTTATTTTTTACAAAGATGTGTGCTTCAAATCAGTTTTCCCAATAATCAAATACATTTTCCCTTTAAATCAGTGATAGATAAATTTGTTTAGCAAACTGTTTAAACTACTTTTCCATTTATTCTAACAGAAAAGATCTGAAGCGTTGTTAGGCATGTGTGTTCTTCTCTGGAATATTTTAAATTCTTGCACTTTTCCAAAACGTCATTATGTTAGTTAAGCAGCTAAATACAACCCAAAGGCTTTTTTTAAAGCCACACTACAGTCCGTCCTTTGGCTTTGTAAGTACAGGTTTTGACAAACTATCAGAAAAGCTTTATTTGTTTGTTTGTTTTTATCACATTTGCCATGTTCATTACATTCTAAACAATTTGTAATCATTGATGAAACAATTCTATTGGTAGAGGCCCATCACAGTCATATTCAGGCTTGATGCTTATTGTTCTCTCATCCACTTGTGTCTCAACAGCTGCTAAATACACCCAAAGGCTTTTTTTAAAGCCACACTACAGTCCGTCCTTTGGCTTTGTAAGTACAGGTTTTGACGAACTATCAAAAAATGTTTGGGGTTATATTAAAGAGGTTATACCCTACAGCAAGTTATAGTCTGTATATTTATTTTTCAGATTGAATCATCTTCCTCTGCCTCCAGTCTTTTTTCAAGGTGAGTAACAATCTTTAGCTGCTCCTAAAGGTCTTAGTAATCTCTGTTTCATTTAATTAAATTTTTTTAGACCCGCACAGGATATTTACATTTGGACATGTTTAGTGATGGGATAGTGGCTACGTTTAAAAATAACCCTTTTAATCAAATTGATAGCTCAATCGGACTGAGAGGCCTGCATGTAAACAATCCAAATTAAATTTTGATTGGATCGAAAAAAACAAATTAATGTAAATAAATAAACCACTTGAAAAAAACATTGTACTGCATAATTTTTAATCAATAAAGCCAGTAAATTTATCTATCAAAACAAAATCCCCACAAAAGAAATCCTGCAGAGCCCTGTTTAAATTCATTTTTTTCTATTTGAATTTTTCTGGATGTTTTCGAGTATACAATTTATATACTATTCTATAGAATTACTATATACTTGTAGTAACTAATACAGATTATGCTACAAGTGTACTACTGTGTTATTTATGTGTGGGACAGACCTTTATTTTGGCGGGCTGCTTCAAAGTCCTTTTCAGTGCACGTTTCACAGTAACGCAAGCTTTTCTCAAAGAAAATTTTTAAATGGTTGTGAAGTAAACTCTCAGAGCAGCTCGAAGATTTTCATCTGTTTATGCCCTTAGAGTAAGACGCAGACATCAAAACTCCATCTCCATATTTAGAAAAAGTTTAACCTAATAGTTTGTCTGTTTGATTTTGTGAGGCCGCTGGGCATTGGGGGCCCCTTTAATTGTCACCACCTTCGACTCCACTAGCGACGACCCTATTGCTTTCCAACAGTCTTTCACATTGCTGATGGGTGACTTTATGCCACTCCTGGCACAAACAAATTCAAGCACCTCGGCTGACTATCCATCTTCCTTTTGATTACATTCCAGAGGTTTCAGTGAGATTTAGATCCGCTGATGACCATGACATCTTGATCTGGTTGTCCTCCATCCACACCTTGATTGACCTTGCTCGGTTGAATTGAGCATTGTCCTGCTGAAAAAAACAATCCTCAGTGTTGGGGAACATTGACCGAGCAGAAGGAATCAAGTTTCGGGTGATTCAGGCTGGTTTCAAGCACACTACACAAAGAACGAATTTGTCTGATTACATTCCAGATAAGAACCCTCAGATAATCCCTTATCCTCTAATGTCTAACCATGGGATGATCAGGCATTGGAAAATATGATAACTGGACTCATCAGTTTATGCTATAATACATTCCTTTTGCAATCCTCAGCCTCTCATTGATCAAGTGGCTATGATCTACTTTTGCCCTGTCCCTAGGAGCCTATTTGGAATTGTCCTCGCCACTTCACCCCAGTTGCCGTTTGCAACTCTTTTTGCAGGTTGTCATGCCTTCTTCACTTGGAGATCAATAATGACCACTGAAGACTCCAATTAAAAAAAATGGAAATGTTTTATTGTATTTCTCATTAAAAGGACCATGAACTATGGCCGGAGAACAGCATCATTCTAGTCTCTCACTGAGGTGAAAAGAACACTTTTGTGCCTGTGGGAGTTCCTGGCCGAGTTGTTCTGACCTGATAAGTCAGCATGATGGGCTGAAAAGCACTAGCTATGTGTCCAAACTTTGTGTCAGCGGTATTTAAGTAATCACATCCGGTGTGCCCATGGTGGAGTTTTGTGGCATTTGGCACTTTATCGAAAACAAATAAAACCAAGGCAACTGAGGATGTAATGAACAATGTATAAAAAGTCTTTATCGTCTCATAGCTTTACATTTAAAAAGGAATCACAAGTGCATAGACACGCGGTGGCTGGCAAACCTTTATCTAAGTTTGATTTGCACTTTATTTGCAGTTAAGGTATTTTTTTAATTTTATTTTATGATTATAAAAATTTCAGGAGAATGTATAGAATGTTTATTTCTTTTTTACGGACACCTGTAGCATTAAAATGGCCTCAGGTTATCTTAAAAACTGGAGAAAGGTCAATTCCATTGTAAAGAAAATGGCTGAGGATAACAGTGAAGAAGAGTTCGTAGATGACCAGTACATGCCCGAACTGGATGATGAGTTTAATGCAGGGGATTACAGCAGGGATCAAGAAAGATACCATGTTGAAGATCCTGACACAGAAGACGAAGTATTGGAAGAGACATATGAAATAGCTGATGCACGCCTAGATGGAAACAGACAAGACCTATGTAATGACTTGGCAGATTGGACAGTGACCCATAACCAGACACACAAATCCCTCAATGACTTGCTTAAAATTCTACGCGAACATGGACACAGTGAACTTCCAAAGGACTCACGGACACTTCTTTGTACTCCAAAAGTAGTAGAATGCCAGGCAAAATGTAATGGTGAATACATCTATCTGGTTTGGAAACTGGTATATGCCGCACACTTTTGCAGTGCCCAGCTTCAACAGATCACATTGCAGTCACCATTAATGTTGATGGTGTGCCATTATTCAGAGCCAGTGCTGCTCAATTCTGGCCGATGCTGGCAAAGGTTGAGGGATTTGAGCCTTTTATCGTCTGTCTGTTCAGTGGCACGACTAAACCTGTACCTTTGGGAGACTATATCCAAGACCTGGTAGAAGAAATTAAGAGGCTCAGGGAAACTGGCATCCAGCACATGGAAATGTCATACAGGTTAACATAAAAGCATTTATTTGTGATGCTCCAGCAAAAGCTTTCCTTAAAAACATAATCTACCACACTGGATACCACAGCTGTCAGAGGTGTGAAGAGGAGAGTGAATGGTTGGGCAAAGTAGTATTTAACAGCACGGATACATTCCCTAGCAGGACAGATGAAAAGTTCAGCCAAATGGCCTACAGAGGACAACACCAGCATGGGGAGACACCACTGATCAGAGCAGGCATCCCATGTGTCAGCTCTTTTGTGCTTGATTATATGCACTTAGTATGTCTTGGAGTAGTGAGACTCATTCTTTATTACCTGTGCAGGGTCCCTAATCCTCGTAGACTCTCTCCGAGACAGAGAGCTGAACTCTCCAGTGAACTCATTAGATTGAGGAACTCAATGCCTTGTGAGATGGCAAGAAAGCCCAGATCCCTTCAAGAGTTGGAGAGATGGAAAGCCACAGAGTTCCGGCAGTTTTTGCTATACATCACACCAGTGGTACTCCATGGGATTCTGGACTCGGATTTGTACCATCACTTCCTTTGCCTGACAATTAGAATGTCGATCCTTCTTACTGCAGATCGCGAGCGGAGAAACCACTTCCTGCCATATGCAGCAGACCTCAATCATTTTGCCATCAATAGCTCTGAGGTCTATGGAAAACATTCACTGTCTACAATGTGCATGCCATGAAGCACCTCCACGAGGATGTTGCACATTTTGATCGTTCATTAAATGAAATATCTGCTTTCCCTTTTGAGAACCATCTTAAAACCATCAAGAAGCTTGTCAAGACCAGCCATAACCCTTTGGTACAAGTGGCAAAGCGTATGGTAGAGAAGGAGCATGCACAAAAAAATATGAAACAGAAGCAAACTCGCCCGCAGCCAGTGTCAGGAAAGCTGAGGGACAGCTGCTTCTTGCTCCACGATGGCAGCATAGCTTTTGTGACCAAAAAAAACCCAGATGGCAAAATGATATGCAGTGTCTTTCCTGATCACCAGACCTCCAACCTCTTTGTAAAGCCTTGCCAATCTAAAATCCTTAACATTGCTTTATTGGCAGTACCCGCAGCAAGAGTGCAACGCAGCTGTTCCAACCTCAGGACTTGAAATTATTAATGTTGCTCTTATGTAGTTTCAGATATGGTTTTTGCAAGGGCTGTTTGGATTGAGGGTGACAAAAATTTTGAAGGTGTCATCCCAAAAAACTGGATACATGAAGAGAAAAAGGTTGTGAGATGGCCAAAGAGCCAGGTGAAGTCAAATAATCTTTACTTTGTGATTGAATATATTTAGAGAGTTTGTGAACCATGTTTGGTTTTCAATTTTTTTTTAAATCCAGTACAAACGGCACTGCCATTCATCAATGCATAGAAATGGTAATAAAGGTTCAATTTAGACGTGTGGCTTTTCCTGTCCAAATCTGATCCGAGCAGAGTTCGAATCGACTAACAAGTGTTTTATACACCTTGACGTCTCCCACTCATCACTAGAGGACTCATGACGAGTGAGAACATACCATTTTTTATTATTTCTGATTAAGTTCTGTTGTTTCATTAATTTATCCCTTTATTTACAGATTCATTTGTTTGTTTAGTGGTACATTTACAATTGTATCAATTTAAACTTATTTACACATTAAAGCACATTAGTATATCCACTCTATGAAGAGCAGAGAGTGTCCCTCACTCAAGCGCTTTCTGTTGTCATGTTGCTTTTTTTGGTGATGTTGGCCGCTGGTTTGCTTAGCGTTCAGACAAAGGGGCAATCCTCTGGTCTCTCTTGTGAAACCAATATGGAAGTGAATTGATTTGTAATTTATTGACTTTCCGCTAGAGACTGCCTCCAACAGAGAGTAGAATCTCATTGAGCTCCATATTAAAATGTCCAACTTTACAGAAGAAAAAAACACATTTACAGCCTGGTACAATTTTATTTTTATGAGGGGGGGATTTTTTTATAACTCACCCGTTTAACTTATGCGTGATGACGCATGGGCTTCATTTTTACTCTAGCAAACCTCTGGGTGAAGTCACAGACACATGTCCATATTTAATAGAGTCTATGGTTCAGACTGGCATTTTAACAGCGAACCTAAAGATATCGAAACAGGGTTTGGGTGGCAGCGTTTAGACGTACAGAAATAAAACACACTAACAGAGCAATCACACCAGAGTTTATATTGATGGAACCAAACATCCTAGATGTGAACACACCCTTAGACATTTGGCAGTAAACAGGGAGTTGAGGGTTCAAAACAATGCTGTACAGTTCAACCTGGATTATGGGACATTAGACATTATATTTCTAAATGTCATATTAAATTTGATAAACCTGAATAACTTCAATATCAGGTGACAGAATTCAGACGCCGAAACACCTGAAGATCACATGATACACTACTGATGATGTGTCTTGATAAAATAATATTTAATATGCCGAAATATAATATGGCTTGTAAGGTACATCAGGAACATGTATCCCAATGACTGAACATAAGCCCTTGTCTGGTCTAAATGACTGTAGTATAGGGATGGAGCTGATCGATCCTTCACATACATGCGTTGGTCTGTGTCTTTCAATGCCTTCTACCTACCAATCCTTCAGACAAGAGGTCTGCGAGTCAGTATTCTAGAACAAACCAAAGAACGATTAATCTGCCAAATGTGATATATCATGAGCATAACTGACTTAAGTACATAAAATTCTACATCAGTGTTTCTCAACTTCAGTCCTCGCCCCTCTTCCAGAACTTTTTGGATGCGTCCCTAAATAAAACACCTGATCAAATTCATCAGCCCTCTCAAAATGTTGGTTAGCAGGTTAACTAGTCATACCAATATCACACTAACCAACTAGTAAGTTAACTCGGGTGTTTTATTTCGAGAGAGACTTCTAAAACCTTCTGGGAGGAGTCCCCAAGGACTGGAGTTGAGAAACACTCTTCTACATTATGACACATTACTCATCACTATACATATATGTGATATATGGTGAGCATAACTGATGCAACGACCACTATTCTGCCTAAAGCCACATTAAACCAACTGACCAAAGGACCATTCTTCTGCCAAATGTCACATTAAAATTCACTCACGCTAACATGTGATGAGCATTCTTAAGTTTAGGGATAAAATCACATTATTATTTTTCACATCATATTTTACTCCTGCAGCTTAATACATACAACCTCAGATATCTACAAACATTAAAACCTTTACAACACCACCGTAGTCTGGAGTCACTGTTTACTGGGAAGTAAATAACTAAATTTATAGCGAGTTAAGGGTTCAATATGGGATGTGGAATAAAAATAGGAAAGCATGTTTTTTTTCTCTGCAATTTGTCATTTTTTTGAGCATTGTGGTATGTTAGAGAACAAAGTCATGTTGGAAATAGTTTTAATTTTCATTATTAGTCATGTTAGTGTGTTTCTGTAAACCGTGAATGATATTTAATAGAAAAACATGCACACCAATAAATCTGTATATAGTAAAGATCTACTGTGTGTTTCCATCAAATGTTTTAGATGCAGCTAAAAGACCTACTGCAGATTATTTGAATGTATACATTCGTTAACAATAATAACAAATGTCTAAAATCATTCTCATGAGCTTGTAGAGGAGTCTTTATGGTCCCTCAAACTGCTCACAACAGATTTGTGTCACAATATAAACTGTAGTTTAAATAAGATATGCAGTTGAAAAGTATAGTTGTGCTGTTTGTAAACATGCTGCTAATGCAAAGCATAGAGCTGATGTCTGTAGTCATAGATTACATATTTGACCCAGACTGTGAAAGCCATGGACTTGAGAAATAAAGTTTTAAGTTCAAAGTTAAATTTTAATTTGATGTCAATCTCTAACATGATCTTATTTAATAAACATGAACAATATTGGGATTATATATGATGTATAATGACTAGAAGGGGAATATCAGCGTTGAGTCAATGTATTTAAGTGCTGAAGTACAAGAGCTTTTGACTGTCTACAGCTGCTGCTCATCATCATCATCATCAGATCTTATGTGTTCTCATTGGTGAAGGAAGAACTGATGACATCACACATCAATTTACTCATTAAACTGGACATTGGAGAGCAGCTGTGTCTCATACAAACACTATTAGATTGAAGCTTTATAAGGACACATCAGAACACATGTCTGGTTCTTCTGAGAGCCCATTATTCAAACAGAATTTATAAGTTGTTCCTCTGTCTCAGAACACTCAAAACTTTAGAAAGTAAACTGTAGAAAATATGTGATTTCAGTGGTGTCACAAAACACCTGAGCAGTGGGGTATCAATGAGAGTTGCAATTTTGAAGTTTTCCCAAAATGATTATCTTACAGAAGTATGTTTTCCATTTCAGTTTATATATAACAAAAGTACTTTTTTTTTTTAATTAAATTTGGATAAAATGGTTACTCAGTTCAATTGGAATAAAGAAACTTAAGTTCTCTGCAACTAGATCTTAGTTCTTAAGCAGAAGGTGGGATGGGTCTGCCTCATGCAACACTTCAACAGTTACAGCAGAAATGTACTCTACCTAGTTCACATTTCTTAAACCTCACAGCTTTACTCAAAATAATTTCTCATCCTTCCCTAACCAGCCAACAAATTCACAAATGGATTCACTATTTTTAAAGAGTCCATGTATTAGAGGAATATCCATTATATGTAATAAACTATCACAGTTAGAGTCCAATGTCTCACTACAGCATAAGAGAGCCGTGGCAAGAAGATCTTGAAATAAATATACCTGATAGACAATGGGAGGGAGCACAATAATTGTATGCATTAACCTGGATCAATACAATATAAGTTCCACACAGACTTCATTTATCTAAACTGAAGCTCTCTAAGATGTTTTCTTCTGTGGACCATTCATGTGAAAAATGTGGTATATCCCCAGCATCATTAGGACATATGTTTTGGAAGTGCCATAAAATGTAAAACTATTGGAGTTCTGTCTTTCAAGATCTAAGTACACTTAAACCAATGCCAAGTTGTTAGCCTGATCTCTAAAATTCTCAGCTGGTGTGTCTTTGCCACCTAGACAGGATTCTAGTCCGTTACTAACCTGAGCAGGGATTTGCGGTAACAAGGATGTAATCGGATACAATATAATTCTTAAACTGAATACATAATATAAGACCTTGTTTATAAATTCAGAATACTGCGTAACAATTTCAAACAAAATGTATTAGTCGAAAGCATAATTCAAATCCAATTCACATATTCAATTCAATCATCAAATGTAAATCAACATGATTCAATACAAATAATAGAAAATCATAAGAATATAAGAAAAGAGAAATTCAGTATTGCATACCTGACAAGAGATGACACACAGTAATTTGTCGCGGAGATTTGACTACAGATTTCCTGATATTTTTGCCAACCATCCTTAAATACCAAACCAGACAAAGCAATATGGAAATCCTTTAGAATTAGGAATTTTGAGGTGACTGAGTCTTGTGATCCCAGGGGTTGAACTTAATCTACATACAGTGGGTGATTGGTGAATGTTACCGAATGTGTGAGACATGTTCCAGCACTGAGGAACGTATGCTAAGTTCTTGTAAAACATTGTTGTTACAGAGCAAGGTCGTCAGCGAAGTCCAGATCATCGAGCTGGCTCCACAAAGTCCACTGGATTCAGTTCCTTCGATCGCAGGTTGACGTCTTCATAATCCAGTCGATGGCGAGGAGGAAGAGGAAAGGCAACAACAAGCACCCTTGTGGGACACCAGTTCGCATTGGAAGTTGTCTGTGAGCTGCCCTCCGTGGATAATTCTACAGGAGATGCCATCGTAGGAGTTCTTGATCAGGTTGACCATCTTGGCTGGGGTGCCGTAGTGCCGAAGGAGTTTCCAGATAGTCTCCCGATCCACGCTGTCAAACGCCTCCTCATAGTCGACGAAGTTGATATACAACGGCGAATTCCATTCCAGGGACTGCTCGACTATGATGCGGAGCGTTGCAATCTGGTCCGTGCAGGATCTGGTATGTAACTGTGGATCGACAGTATCCCTCACGCTCGCCAAGAGAACCCGGTTGAAGACCTCCCAGGCACGGAAAGGAGTGTGTAGTGGCAGCCAGATCGTCGGAAGTTGGCCTCAACATCCACAAGGACAAGACAAAGATACTGAAGATAAACTCCACCGGTACCGAACCAGTCACCCTGAACCGAAGTCCCCTGGAAGAACTGCAGTCCTTCACCTACCTGAGTAGCATCATAGACCAGCAGGGCAGCACAGAAGCGGACGTCAAGGCAAGGATCGGCAAAGCAAGATCCGCCTTCATCCAGCTCAAGAACCTCTGGACCTCCAGGGATCTGTCCTTGACCACAAAGATCCGGTTGTTCAACTCCATTGTGAAGTCGGTCTTGCTGTATGTAGCAGAGACATGGAGGACGACCAAGACCACCTTCAGGAAAGTCCAGAGTTTCAAAAATAGTTGACTCAGGAGGATTCTCCAGATACGCTGGCCTGACACCATCATTAACGCCGACCTTTGGGAAAGGCCCGCCAGCTTCCTGCTGAAAAAGAAAGCGGGAAGAGGAGATGGGGATGGATAGGGCACACCCTACGCAAGCTAGCGACTACCATTACTCGGCAGGCACTGAAATGGAACCCCCAGGGAAAGCGGAAGAGAGGCCGCCCAAGAAACACCTGGCGACGCGACATTGAGGCCGACACTACCAAGATGGGTTACAACTGGAGTCCGTTAAAAAAAATGGCCCAGTACAGGGGACTCTGGAGAACTGTTGTTGATGGCCCGTCCCCTGGCAGGGGTGATGGGCATTAGTAGTAGTTAGTCTGTTGTTATGGGGGTGAGACCATTGTACCAGTTACACTGAGACCTTTTGGATGATACCAAACATGTGTACATTTTGTGTGAATGGGAACTCTAGGGGTGTGCAGGGTTAGGTGTGCATTTGTGATTCACAGGTATGCGTGGTTTGAGATGTAGATTTTATCTCAGTAGGGAGTTTGCTGTACTGGAGGAAGTCCGTTGTTTCTCAAAGGAAGGTGTCCTTCTGTACTGCCAGATGTTCTCTGTCTTTTCTCGAGAAGATGATCTTTGATCAGGAGTGGGTGTGTTGTTTTCCAGGAAGAGACACCCTTTTGGTTTAGGTCCCCCACTTGCTTGGAAACGTCCTTTGTTTCCAAGAAGAAGAGTAATGTCTCTGGTCAGGACATTTTGGCTCCGACCTTACAAAAGTGCAACCTTTATACTCATGACACCTATAATTCTATTGGTAATTAATCTATAAAATGTTGAAACAAAACCTCACAAAGCATTGTAAATGAACATGAACATCAATTTTAATTGAAGTGCAAGAACAAATGAATTAAACAAATGTACAATTTACAAAATCTGAAAATAAAACATATAATACAAATACAGAGCACCACCTGAAACTTCTTAAACTCAAACAAAAGAGAAAAAAGGAGAAGCAAGATGAATAACTGATCAATTCAATGCTGCAATGCTGCCTACCACATTCTCCCCTACATTATTTCATAGAAGCTTCCAAAGATTTTCATAATCATTTTTTTTTAATGTATAATTTCCATGCTCTTGCTTTCAGATCATTAGCCAAGCAATAGCTTTGAAGCCTACTTGAAATAAACATCGGGTTTAATCTTTTGTAGTTGAGGGCAAACAGACTTGATAAAAAGCCAGGCTGACATACTTTGTACCTATAGGATTGGGATTCAATTTATTGTCATTACACATATACAGTGTACTTTGTAACGGAATGGATAAAGAGGAAAAATACAGCATAACATGAGGAAAGTGGTGAGAAAAACAGATGCAAATAATACACCATAGACAAGACTTGCAACAGGGGAAGTTAATCCAGCTCCGGCAAGCAGCCATCCGGTCCAGTGCCATTATGGCACCGTTCACAGACCTGCTTGTCAGGTTGGCGGTTCAAAGCGACGGAAGCGTGGGATCGGGTCAGGGCAATGTCTGTATGTGTGTGTGATAGTTTCTGAGTCTTTAGAGTGGGGGAGGAACGCAAGAGCGTCTCACTGCAGTGCTTCACCGGGTTGATTTCCAGCTGCGGGTTTTGGCCAAGGCCAGTGCTGATTCCGGGGAGCCCTAAAAGTTAAGATTGCGTTTGTTTAGTCTTGAGGCGAGAAACTGTATCCCAATTTAAGGCCCCTCTTACTGTCTATTTAGATCTCCAATAGCTTAAATCGATATGGGCAGCCTTGTGAGGCTTTCGAAAGCTGTTCCCTTTTTATGAATTCTTCGATAACCCAGGGCAAAGCCTAATCCAATCAGCCCAAGACCTGTTATCATGGTTCCGAATAGGTAGATGTCTTTGATGTCCTCTACGGAAAGAGCTGCCAGACACACGATCTACCATCTCTCCCATGCATCCATCGTGTAGCCAGCTGTGAACCTTCCGTCAGGGCAGTTAGGTTCCCCCGAACCCAATGGTGTCAATTGCGTTGTGAGACCAGTTGATCAGATCCATAATTTCCATGTTTGAAGGGCAGTGCAGAGAGAGTCTCTCAATAGATAGACTTTACAGAACTGTTATCGACAATTACCTCAAAGTTTAACTGTTTTGCCATTGCTGGAGATTTTAACATCCACATAGATAATGCAGAAACCAATATGGCAAAAGATATCAATACTGTTTTAAAAACTTTTGATCTTACTCAGCATGTACATGCACCCACACACAATCGTGGGCACACTCTAGATTTACTTATCAGTAAGGGTCTAAACATATCATCGATTGTTATCAAGGATTTAGCACTGTCTGATCATTTCTGTATTTTCTTTGATATATTGATCTCTCCTGCCACTGAAGCTAGGTCTGTGTCTGTCAAGAAGAGATGCTTAAATGAGAACACTAGTGTACTATTTATGAATGCTATATCCTTAACACCAAGCATATCTGCAGACTCTGTTGATTTTCTCCTTGATTCCTTTAACTCAAAAGTTAAAACTGTAATTGATGATATTGCTCCTGTGAAAGTCAGGAAGAAGAGTGGCAGACAAAAAGCACCTTGGAGAAACTCAACAGCAGTGCAAAATATGAAAAGACAATGCAGAAAAGCAGAACGCATATGGCGGAAGACAAAACTTGTAGTCCATTATAACATCTACAAAGACAGCCTACATGCTTTTAATATGGAACTAGGCAAAGCTAGACAGACTTTCTTCTCAAATATTATAAACAGTAATTTAAACAACACACGCACTCTTTTTGCTACTGTAGAGAGACTGACAAACCCGCCAAACCAGATTCCCAGTGATATGCTCTCAGACAACAAGTGCAGTGAGTTTGCCTCTTTCTTCTGTGAGAAAATCAATAATATCAGAAAGGTGATCAGCACATCCTTGAGTTGCCCTGGGGTTAGACAGATAATCAAACCACCTGAGAAAGTTGTTACTATGTCTGACTTCAAAGAAATTGATGGCACAATTTTGGAAGAAACCGTACAACACCTTAAAACATCAACCTGTTCTCTTGACACACTTCCCACATCATTTTTCAAAAGTGTGTTAAACAGCTTAGAAGCAGATCTTCTAGAAGTGGTAAATGCCTCACTTCTCTCTGGGAGTTTTCCAAACTCCCTGAAAACTGCAGTTGTAAAGCCCCTCCTGAAAAAGAACAATCTGGATAAGACCATATTAAGCAGCTATAGACCGATCTCAAATCTTCCTTTCATAGGCAAGATCATTGAAAAAGTTGTCTTCAATCAGCTGAATAAATTCTTATGCGCGAATGGATACTTTGACAATTTTCAATCTGGTTTCCGACCACATCACAGCACAGAGACAGCGCTCATAAAGATAATAAACGATATTCGCTTAAATACTGATTCAGGCAAATTATCAGTGCTGATACTACTCGACCTCAGTGCTGCATTTGACACTGTCGATCATAACATACTTCTTGACAGGCTGGAAAACTGGGTGGGGCTTTCTGGGATAGTCCTAAAATGGTTCAGGTCATACTTAGATGGGAGAGGTTATTATGTGAGTATAGGAGATCATAAGTCTGAGTGGACATCCATGACATGCGGAGTCCCTCAAGGCTCAATTCTTGCGCCAATCCTGTTCAACCTGTATATGCTCCCAATGAGCCAAATAATGAGAAAGAACAAAATTGCTTACCACAGCTATGCAGACGACACACAGATCTACTTAGCTCTATCGCCTAACGATTACAGCCCCATTGACTCCCTGTGCCAATGCATCGATGAAGTCAACAATTGGATGTGTCAAAACTTTCTTCAATTAAACAAAGACAAAACTGAAGCAATTGCATTTGGAAACAAAGATGAAGTTCTCAAGGTGAACGCATACCTTCACTCTAGGGGTCAAACAATTAAAAATCAAGTCAGGAATCTTGGTGTGACACTAGAGTCAGACCTTAGTTTCAGTAGTCATGTCAATGCAATAACCAAATCAGCATACTACCATCTGAAAAATATTGCAAGAATTAGATGCTTTGTTTCCAGACAAGACTTAGAGAAACTTGTTCATGCTTTCATCACCAGCAGGGTGGATTACTGTAACGGACTCCTCACTGGCCTTCCCAAAAAGACCATTAGACAGTTGCAGCTCATACAGAACGCTGCCGCCAGGATTCTGAGCAGAACTAGAAAATATGAACATATCACACCAGTCCTCAGGTCTTTACACTGGCTCCCAGTTAAATTTAGGATTGATTTTAAAGTATTATTACTGGTATATAAATCATTCAATGGCCTAGGACCTCAATACATTGCAGATATGCTCAATGAATATAAACCCAACAGATCACTCAGATCACTAGGATCATATCAGCTAGAAATACCAAGGGTTCACTCAAAGCATGGCGAATCTGCTTTTAGCTATTATGCCAGCCGCAGCTGGAACCAGCTTCCAGAGGAGATCAGATGTGCTCCTACAATAGTCACTTTCAAATCCAGACTCAAAACGCATCTGTTTAGCTATGCATTTAATGAATGAGCACTGTGCCAATGTTCGTCCGACTGTCTGTACTGTACTGTATTTTACTTTTATAAACTGTTTTAATTACTCTTATTTCTTTTTATTATTTTAATTTCTTCTATGTAAAGCACTTTGAATTGCCACTGTGTATGAAATGTGCTATATAAATGAAATTGCCTTGCCTTGCCTAGATGAGACGAGATGAGACAGGAGTCAAAGCAGGGAAAATAAGGGCAAGGACGGGGAGTGAAAAATGCGACCGCCTCCGCTGAGAGCCAGACGAGAATGTGGAGATGACCAGTGTGTTCACTGATTGGAGGAGGGGTTTTAGCTCTTCTGCTGCTGGTTGATTCATTTCATCAACAGTTTTGACTTTGACCACATCAATATTCCCTAAATCCTCTCTGTATTTGTCAGACATTATCAATCTTAAAAAAGGAGGAGATTACTGTATTTCCTTTTTGGCATAACGAACACCACACACATCTGGCCAGTTGGATGGCTGCAGTACTTTGACATTAAGAAAGCTCTGGTACTCTGCTTAACTTCCATGTTTGCCAGGCAGGCATCCCATTCTTGTTTCTATATTAGCAGTCAAAGCATGAAAAAACTGTTTGTGGTTTATTTCTCTGCTGTGCCTTAAATTATTTGTCAGTGGCACTCCATTGAATAGCTTCAAACCCATTGCAGTCTGAGCCTCTTCTGCCCTTCGTCCAGGGTGCTCTGCCATTGACTTCAGCACGCAGACCTGCCGACTGAGACTTGCTTCAGCCTTGGGGAGCGTCATGTTTCTGTCTTGAAGAGAGACAGAGAATTCTGACAACTCTTCTAAAACATCATACATGACTCCCAAGATTCTGCACAAAGGTTTCTTTAGAAAGGCGATTTTATTAAACCACTGAACATGCATCCCTCTGTTGAACTTCTTTTAGGATCAACTGAGGCATTAGAAAAGTGATGGGGAGTGCAGGGTACTGCTGCCATACAGCTTTAATGGGAACTGGGTTTAAACAACTGTTTAAATACTTTAGCTGGCGTTGGACACGCCTTCCACTTTCTCCCAATATCACGCGAAAACAAACACAACTATTAACACGTGACTCAGCGGATGCACACAATGGGAACGAAACTGCGTTAGACTCAATTAGACACACACACTATTAGTCGATTACACTTACGACTTTCAGATGATTCTCAAACTGCTTCTCCCCAGTGGCATCCTGTAACTGGATGCCACCCATCCAGTGATGAGAATTCTCCCTATGTTCAGACACTGTAATGCAAGTTCCTGAAACCATGCAGTGAGCTCATGGCGGTTTTTGGCCGATGCGTGATAGAAACTGTACACTTTGTAAAAGAAAAACTGGAACTTATTCATCCCTGCAACTTCTTCAACAACATCTTCAACACTCAAGACGGTGGTTCATGCAGTGCCACACCAGCATGTTGAGAAACTCTTCTACAATTTTGGTCGCAACACCTGATTTACATTCAAGCATGACGGAAGCTATATCTGATGCAAAGCGCTCCCTCATAATGTCTTCAGAGAAGCCATGATGTTATAGGTTACTCATTAGAACTTGATACATTTCACCTGCTTTGGTAGCATAAAGCTACAAGAAGAACAATGTTAGTGGCTCTTCTCTCTAATAGAAATGATCAAAACTGATTTTTCACTGTCAGATGTAGCTTCATCTACCATAACAGATAATTTTGTTTCACTTTGAAGGACCTTTCCAACTATTCTTTCACATTTCATTTGCTAGGTGTTGGCTGATTGTTCCGCACAGGAATGGTCAAGGTAAAGTTCTTCCCATGTCTAGTTCATTCAAGACTTTTAGATCAATATCAGTTGGTAGATCTCTATAAGGCCTAGGAGATTTCACAATCTTGTAAACTGTAAGTGAACTTAAGAAGTGAACGCTTTACATATCAGAAGTCAATGTTTCCAGCGTCTTTTCTTTTGCCTTTTCCATGGTTTTCTCAGCTGCTTGGGGATAGTCTGACATTCGATGCTTGTGCATCTTCTTACGAAGAGACTGCAGCTGTGCTGCTCGGTTTGCACCATAGGCTGTACCTTTAACTTTGGACCACTCATAAGCAATATGCATCTGGCTCCCGACTGCAGTTGGCCCAACTACTTTAATTTACTGGCAGGTTAGGCAGCCAAGTTTTTATGTTAGATGTCCAGCATTCAGGGATATCTTGCTAATCATCTCCCTGGTAACTTTGGCCATCAGAATCATTGGCACTATCTTGCCCTGATTCTGCCTTCTCCTCTTAAGTTTTTCTACCACAAAAACATAAAATTTGCTAAAGCCCCCCTTGGTAGGATTAGCTACATTTCCCCCTTTGAATGATCAAACCTGTTCCTCCTCCAGCTCTAAGCTCCTCTGCTCTCCGTCCTGCTTCCTCGCCATGGTCATCCTCTATATGAAAAAAAACATAGTTATGTATATTATGGTATTGTTGGAATGAGCAGAAAGTCAAGTATATACTGTGAAGTTTTTTTTTATAAAATAAGAGGGCAGTCACCTAGCCCATATTCAATTAGAGAAATTATTAGTATTCCTGTAACAGGGTTTCCCCAGAAAGTGTTAGTTTTTAATTTCATTTAAGGAAAACATGGTTCCTTTAAGAGCTGTCTGAGGACACATATCTGACAGTCACTAAACTCCCAATTTCACAACTCTTTGCATTCATTTAAGATTTTATATTTTACTTTAGAAGCAATCTATCTTCATTGAACATGTCAAAGCAACTGTTTCAAATTTCGCTTAATGGTTTAAAAGCCTGTTACCGAATAAGAATATGATTACAATGTTACTCTAGGCAAAGGTTGTCAAAACAAACGGATGCTGCGTTAATTGCATTACATATTTTTCACGCTTTAATTTGAACAAAAATTATCGCATGCGTTAACGTTGATAGCCCTAGTTCTACTTCGGCTAGTTGAGGAGGCAGGCGTGTGTTGCTTAGGCGGCGGCTGTAAAGTGCTGTGGGAAACCCTGCACTAACTTGGATATTCCAGGTGAAACCGAAACCAAATATAACATTAACTTTTCAAATGTAAAGTCTAACCTGACATTAGCTAGCTAGCCTTTTCTGTTTCCATGTAAACTGCAAGATGGAACTGTCTGAAAACGATGAGATAAAATGATGCATATTACATGCTCTGTACACGCTTTCCTGTTGTTTAACCTCGTTGAGAGTTGTATTGTGTCTTATGCTGATATGAGTATCCGTTGGTCTCCATCTCAAGGTTCATAATAATGTCATGAGACAATGTTTTGATACTGGAATCTTGAATGGTTAAAAACGAATATTTAATCTGTGTCTAGTCAGACGAAGTTTGGCAGAGCTTGACTGAGCATCAACGCACAACTGAGATTATTCAATAACTCATTTGTCTGTCTATTTAACATCACTTCGTCTCCTGCCTGCTGTTCTTCCCTTCAGCTCTATATCTCCCTGGTGGTTGGGTTAAAGGATTGACTCACAACGGAGTTGATATCTCCAGGTGTAATTTGTTCCTGACGGAGAGAGATCTAGTGAAACTGGACTCAAAGTTTAGATCTATAAGATCTTCAAGCCATATCTCATAGTTGGATCTATCAGAAGAGACACATTATTTACATTCGCCAGACTTTAAACACACATATTACAAATGGTATTAAAAAGCACTTTTGCCTCATAACTGTGAATGGGTATGTGCCAAGGCACATCCTGTTTCTTTACACAACAACATCGCCATCCACTGGCCTGGCCTGCATAATACAGCGTTTTTATCCATTTTCCTGGATGTGTGTAAATGCAGACAGTTTTGATAACACTGTCATGTGTATGTGAAACTTTTCAAAAACTTTTCGGTTTTTCATGTTGATAACATGGCCTGAGATTGATAACGGTTATCTGAAAAAAATGTGAGAAATAAAACTAAGCGAGCAAGCAAGAATTTGAGATTAGGATTTTAAACTGGAATGACAAAAGATAGCAAATTCAGACTAACAGTTGCCGAAGGAAAGTACAGCTTTGCTCTGCAAAACAGGACATTTGTTTTGTGTATTCTCAGTTGTTATTCATTTTTAATCTTTTCTCACTCTGGGTCATTTCATGTCAAATCAACCAAAGTTCAGAAACTTCTCTGGCTCAGTAAGATAAAATATGAAATGTCATGGTTGAACTTTTTTGGACTGTAACCGTTAACATATACAGCATAGGCTGCTGAAGTCCACAGATTTTACAAATAGGCCTACCAACCTCCTGTGTACACATAATGTTATTTGCTGTTATCTCACGGAATGTATTTACCCCCTGTAATCTTCATCAGTGAATTTAATATTTTCACTATCCGCTCAATTTATAGATCACCGCTAAAGGTTATCTTTTTGTCAGAGCTGGTTGCCATGGAATGACCCTACATTTATTTATAGCATTTAACTTATCACTGGTAATACTTATACGGTACTGTACCTAACAGTCACAGGCAACATTCCAAATATAGTCATCATTCCTATGCCCTACTCCCTTCGAAGGGCAGAGCCCTCGGAACTTAGACTTGAGTGAACAGGGCATTTGCGTGGATTATGTAGACGTTTGGAATGCACTTGGCAAAGGAAGCAACCTAATTCCCTCATTATCTTCAGCTGGCATGTTCCTATGTCTGTCAGCAGATGTAGCCGTTTTAATGGCATAATTTGAGCATAAAACATATTTGCAAATTAACAATACATTTTATATATTAAAGTTATATATATAACTTTTTAAAATATAAAATGTATGTTTATTTGCAAACAGTTAAGTCAAAACGACCTATTTGTCAGATTTGGGCTACGTTCCACTTCACTTTTAGACACAACCATGCTGATTTCCCCAAGCACTTCCTATCAGGGGAATCCCTGGCCATTTTGACAGAGGGAGCAAGTATGCGAATATGCGAACTCAATTTAACAATCCCCGGAGGGTGGTTTTATTCACAAGGGGTACTTATAGTGGTGTCTGTCCTCCCTCTTCCATGCTCTTCCTCATCGTGTCCGTGCAGTGCTCGGGGCGGTACTGGTCGGTCACAAGCTGCTTTCTGGAACGTAAAAAAGAGAAAGTTAGAGGTCGTATCATGGAGAGGTTTCTCTCTGTCTAATTGGCGGCAGCTGTGACTGATCAGCCTGTGACGAGGGTGAACAGATGTTCCTCATCGGTTTCCAGGACAACGCTGATTTCAGCTCAGGACACTATCAAAGTACACTTCAAGCTGCTCGATATCCCACAATTGAACTTGATGTGACATCACAGCAGATCGCTCAACTGTAGTCTATGCTGTATTCATTTTTTGGTGAATGAAATATTATTGTGAGTTTTATTTGCATAATCCTTCTAGCTAGCTCAGCCTATGTTTACAGACAATTTTTTTTACAATTGATATTATCAAGGGCATAGTGCATTCCATTTTAACCTTATTCAAGATTTCTGCCTGTAGTGGGCACTCCTGCAATGTAAGCAATGATGCATATTTGTATCAACGAGACTGAAGGAAGTTTGCAAGGTAAAAGCATACAAATTTGGAGTGGAACACACCCATGGTGACCCATACCCGAAATGTAACCTTTGCATTTAACCCGTCCAGTGAGTAGTGAACACACACACAGCAAGTCATGAACACGCATACACCCGGAGCAGTGAGCAGCTTCGGCAGTTCTCAACGGGGCTAAATGGTTACGTACTGTTTTCCTTGAATGGGTGTTGTATGCATGCGATCAGCCGTTGACCACCATATTGATGATCTTCTTTTACTTTTTAATGACGGGGAGCAAAATACTTTTGTGTTGCATATCTGCCACCTACTGAACTGGAGTGTACATGGGTCAGAGATTAAATGCTAACTTTACATTCCATGGGTTCTCTCAGCATTTGCAACATGTTTGTAATGTCTTCACAAAGGATACTTTGGGCAGCTAATCCACAATCTCACTTTAGGAGATTACTGCTGATTTTATTGTCAAGGAATATAAGTATTAGTGCTTATAAATTAAGTGTACCCTAGAAATGCATTGCTAACCCACACCTACAGTTGAAAACCATATAAATGACAAGTGCTGACCAACACGTATTACATTTATTTCCTAAAAATGATATATTCTGTAAAAATGGGCTACTAAATGTAACTCTATTCATGCATAGATGGCATATGGCAAAAGAGACTACAAAAATGTGTGCACACTTTTTGAAAGAACAAAGTTTAGAATTAATGTCTTACCTGCAGGGTGACAAATAAACGTAAGGTGTCGTATGACTGATAAGAAACTTAACTCCAAACATAAACGAAACATCTTTGTCAAAATATGCTTTTTAGAATCGTAAAGCTCCTAACTTACGTAGCATGTTAAAATAATTGAATATTACATTTTACATATTAAAACACTGTAATGACCTCTCGTTTAAATGACAAACAATTCAACGTTTTCATATCATCTTGACCAATGTGGCACTTTATAAAGTAATTAAGGTCAAAATCTTGAGTTTTGTCTGAAGTGTTGTAGGGTGTTGTCTTCCTGCAGCAGGAGGTGGGGGTTGATGGAGGTTTTGTGAGCAGTAACAAAGAGCTGAACATTAAAAGGCATTGAAAGTGCAGGGTTCAGATTATTAGAAATCATACCCTGACAACATTTATTTCTAAAATCGCTGGCAAAAATCACACTTACACAACATATTTCCCATCATTCATTAAACCTGATATCAATTATAGCATACATATGGTTTCCTAAGCATAAACTGCGCTAGAAATCCCCATTAAATGCTACGTCATGTGAATTGCGAGAGCGTCATCTCACATAAAGCCTTGCAAGTCATTTATTTCGGGACATAGCAGTCTTAAAATGTATTCTAAATAAGATTTTTAACTTGTCAGAAGTTGAGCTACAAAATAAATAGACCATTTCTGATATTTTGGCTTACGATGTGAAAAATATTCACGAAGAAAGAAACTGGCTAAAGTCACAAGTTTCTTGCCTCGCACCGCACTGACCTAATGTTGTTCGGTCGATTTAAGATTATGATCAGTTTGAACTTTCTAATGGTAAAAATTTATTCCAAATTAGATTAGATGAGATTAGATTCAACTTTATTGTCATTACACATATACAGGTACAGTGTAACGAAATGTAGTTTAGGTCTAACCAGAAGTGCAATTAGCAAGTGCAGATATACAGTGTGAATAAATACAGAATACAATATTAGGAAAATAATTTACGTTGGGCATGTACTATGAAAATATGACAACCGGTATGTACTATGAACAATATATACAGAAGGCTATATACTGTGAACATTAATGTACAGGAGGTTATGAACAGATAACAATATAGACTATACAATAGTGCAAGTGACTTGAGTGTGCATTAGTTACAGACATTAGCTATTAAAGTTACAGTGCAGTAGATGAGTTAATGTGGTTATTAAAGGTACGGTGCAATACATGAGTAGATGCAGATATACAGTTACAGTGCAGTAGATGAGTTAATGCAGTTATTAAAGTTACAGTGCAATAGATGAGTAGATGCAGTTAGTTATGCGATAGATGCAATAATGCAATAGATGAGTTACAGTGCAGTAGGTGAGTTAGTGCAGTTATTAAAGTTACAGTGCAGTAGATGAGTTAATGCAGTTATTAAGGTTACAGTGAAGTAGATGAGTTAATGCAGTTATGAAAGTTACAGTGCAGTAGATGAGTTAATGCAGTTATGAAAGTTACAGTGCAGTAGATGAGTTAATGCAGTTATGAGAGTAGTCCATTAGTGCAAATGAGCATTCAGTGTAATGTTCCTGGTGTGCAAGTGAGCAGTATAGAGTGCAAATGATGCGTGTAAACAGTCCGGTAGAGCAGATACATGAAGTACTGGTGTGTACAGTTCCGTCATGCATGGCAGCCCTGTAGTGCAATGTAAACATTGTAATAGCAGCATTAAGTTAAAGTTATGAGAGGTAGTGAAATCAGTGGGGAGCAGAGTTCAATAATGAAACAGCTCTGGGAAAAAAGCTGTTTCCTAGTCTGCTGGTTCTTGCCCGGAGGCACCTGAAGCGCCTACCGGAAGGCAGGAGAGTAAACAGTCTATGAGCGGGGTGAGAGGAGTCCTTGAGAATGCTGCGAGCTCGACGCAGACAGCGTTTCTTCTGGATGTCCTCAATGGAAGGGAGTGTAGTTCCTGTGATGCGCTGGGCTGTTTTCACCACCCGCTGCAGTGCCTTGCGGTCAGCAACAGAACAGTTCCCGTACCAGACTGTGACACAGTTGGTCAGGATGCTCTCTATCGTGCAGCGATAGAAGTTCACCAGGATAGTTGAAGACAGTTGGTTCTTCTTCAGTGTCCTCAGAAAGAAGAGACGCTGGTGAGCCTTCTTGACCAGGCATGAGGTGTTGGTGGTCCAGGACAGGTCCTCCGAAATGTGGGTCCCCAGGAACTTAAAACTGGAAACACGTTCAACAGCCGTCCCGTTAATGTGGATGGGGTCGTGTGTGCCTCCTTTCGCCTTCCTGAAGTCCACGATGATCTCCTTTGTCTTTGAAGTGTTAAGGAGCAGGTTGTTGTTTGAGCACCATGTGGCCAGGTGCCGTACCTCCTCCCTGTAAGCAGTCTCATCGTTGTTACTGATGAGACCAATCACTGTTGTATCGTCTGCAAACTTGATGAGGGAGTTAGATCCATTCACAGGCCTGCAGTCGAGTGTGAAAAGGGAGTAGAGAAAGGGGCTCAGTACGCAGCCCTGTGGTACACCAGTGTTGAGGGTGGTTGTGGTGGAGCAGATGTTGCCTAGCCTAACAAGCTGAGGCCTGTTCGTCAGGAAATCCATAATCCAGTTGCAGGTTGTATTGTTAATGCCTAGGTTTCCAAGTTTGATGATTAGCTTGGAAGGGATTACGGTATTGAATGCAGAGCTGAAGTCTACAAACAGCATGCGTGCATAAGTGTCCTTATTGTCCAGGTGTGTGAGCACGGAGTGCAGCGCCATGGACACTGCATCATCTGTGCTCCTATTGCTACGGTAGGCAAATTGGTATGGGTCCAGTGTGGATGGTAAAGAGTCTTTTAGGTGTGACAGGACCAGCCGCTCAAAGCACTTCATAACAATGGGTGTGAGTGCTACAGGGCGGTAGTCGTTCAGGCATGTCGGGCTGGAATGTTTAGGAATGGGCACAATGGAGGTGGATTTGAAACATGCTGGAACCACTGCTTGGGCGAGGGACAGGTTGAAGATGTCCGTGAAGACCCCAGCGAGCTGCTCCGCACATGCCCGGAGTACGCGACCAGGGATGCCGTCAGGGCCAGCAGCCTTGCGCGCATTTATCCGGCTTAGTGCAGTGAAAACATCTGTGGAATTTACTGTGATGATTGGGTGGTCGGTGGAAGGTGTGAGCCTGGTGGCGGGTTCCTTATTGTCTCTCTCAAAGCGTGCATAAAAGTCATTAAGCTCGTTCAGAAAGGCAGCATCTGTGGTTATGGGGATGGAGTGGTTGGGTTTATAGTCACTAATGGCCTGGATGCCCTGCCACATGCGTCGAGGGTCAGAATTGGTAAAATGCTCCTCTAGCTTCAACTTGTAGCAGTGCTTGGCCTTTTTGATGCCCCTCTTCAGATTTGCCCTGGAAGTACTATAGGCCTGTGCATCACCTGATCTGAAGGCGGTGTTGCGTGCTTTCAACAGGAGGCGCACTTCCTTGTTCATCCATGGCTTCTGATTAGGGTATATGGTGATCTGCTTTTGAGTTGTGACACTATCAATGGTGGTATTGATGTAGTCCAATACAGAGGAGGTGTAGCTGTCAATGTCCGTGTGAGAGCCACTGGTGGCCTGAGAAGCAAACATACTCCAGTCTGTGTGTAGAAACCTTTCCTGGAGTGTGAAGTCTGCCCCCGCAGGCCACACCTTGATGGTCTTCACTGATGGCTTCAAACAATTAATGAGAGGTGAATACTTGGGGGTGAGCAACAAAGAGAGGTGATCAGATTGACCCAGGTGGGGGAGGGGTGTCGCGGCGTAAGCTTCAGCCATGTTTGTATAGACATGATCCAAAGTTTTGTTTCCTCTTGTGTGGCAGGAAACATGCTGATGAAATTTAGGGAGCACTGTCTTTAAGTTTGAGTGATTAAAATCTCCCGCAACAATAAATGCAGCCTCCGGGTGAGCAGTCTGTTGTTTACTGATGGCTGCATGAAGTTCTTTCATAGCAAGCTTGGCATCAGCATCCGGTGGAATATAAGTTGCCGTTATAATGGTGGAAGTGAATTCCCGTGGCAGATAAAACGGTCTACATTTAACCATGAGAAACTCAAGGTTAGCCGAACAGTGTCTCCCGACAATAACAGAGTTCGTGCACCAAGCTTTATTGACATAAATGCACAGTCCACCTCCTCTTGTCTTACCGGATTCCTCTGCCGTTCTATCCGCACGGTGTGTGTTGTAGCCCGCTAACTCAATAGCGTTGTCCGGTATGCCGCTGTGTAGCCATGTTTCCGTGAAGATTATGACATTGCAGTTCAAAAGTCTTTTGTTGTTGATGATGCGGAGTCGAATCTCATCCATTTTGTTCACTAATGATCGTACATTAGCAAGGAAAATGCTGGGTAAAGAGAGCCGGTGTGGTGTTAGCGTTAGCTTAGCTCTTAGCCCTCCGCGTTTTCCCCGCCTCTGTTTACGATCTCGACGCCGCCGGCGAGCACTTCCGCCGGGCCGTGTGGGGTGCGTAGCATCGGAGGTTTTGACGATCTCAGGGACGAGTTGAATGTTGCTGATATAACTTCCGGGAATGCGCAAACCGATATCCAAAAGCTCATGCCGGGTGTACGTTGTGAATGCACAACTGTTCTTAACGAACAGGCCCGAGATGAGCAAGAAAAACACTATATAATTGCTAAAACTGGAGAGACGCTGAGCCTCGCGATGTTCACGCGCCGCCATCTTGGTCTAAATGGGGGATATGCCGATAATCCAACAACATTATAGACAACATTCAGTTTTAAAGGAAATAAAGCTAAATCATGTTGCAGTTGGTTTTGCAATTCTATTATGAAAAACACACATCGCAATACACAAGAGCAAACACGCCTGGGCAAAAAAGAGTTTTGCACAGGCACTCTGATCTCACTCGTTGTATTTCTCAATTTTACACAAAACACAGAGCGAATACAAACATTAAAGCTCTGCTTGGAACCCAGAATTAAATGAAAACACTATTTGTATATTGAAAATTATAAATTTTGTATAAAGCATTGATTGAATGTATGGAGCAAATTTAAAATGTAAACCCTTTTTCAAATGAAGTGATGAATTTATGACTTTGACATTGAAGACTTCGCTTGTCTTTCATGCCTAAATGTCTTCACTCCTGCCCGTCTGCTGACTGAGTGAAGATCTGTGAATAGACTGCCAGTCAGCGGTAAACAAGAGTCAACACACATTAAAGTAACGCCGCAGAGACGGCGACAGCCTTATTCTGGTTGAGTACCTACTGTATAAGGCTAATACTAATTTAATACCCATTCAAAAATGTGGGGGAGATTCACAAAGAGTGGATTGCAGCTGGAGTCTACACACCGCTACACACCGACGTATGCAAGACATGGGTTTCAGCTGTCGCATTCCTTGTGTCAAGCCACTCTTGAACAACAGACAGCGTCAGAAGCGTCTCGCCTGGGCTAAAGACAAAAAGGACTGAACTGCTGCTGAGTGGTCCAAAATTATGTTCTCTGATGAAAGTAAATTTAGCATTTCCTTTGGAAATCAGAGTCTTGGGAAACCGAGAAGCACAGAATCCACGTTGCTTGAGGTCCAGTGTAAAGTTTCCACAGTCAGTGATGGTTTGGTGTGCCATGTCATCTGCTGGTGTTGGCCCACTGTGTTTTCTGAGGTCCAAGGTCAACACAGCCGTATACCAGGAAGTTTTAGAGCACTTCATGCTTCCTGATGCTGACCGACTTTATGGAGATGCATCCATAAAGATGAGTTAAACGTAAGATGGCGGCGCGTGAACATCGCGAGGCTCAGCGTCTCTCCAGTTTTAGCAATTATATAGTGTTTTTCTTGCTCATCTCGGGCCTGTTCGTTAAGAACAGTTGTGCATTCACATCGTACACCCGGCATGAGCTTTTGGATATCGGTTTGCGCATTCCCGGAAGTTATATCAGCAACATTCAACTCGTTCCTGAGATCGTCAAAACACCCGATGCTACGCAACCCACACGGCCGGGCGGAAGTGCTTGCCGGCGGCGTCGAGATCGTAAACAAAGGCGGGGAAAGCGCGGAGGGCTAAGAGCTAAGCTAAAGCTAACACCACACCGGCTCTCTTTACCCAGCATTTTCCTTGCTAATGTACGATCGTTAGTGAACAAAATGGATGAGATTCGACTCCGCATCATCAACAACAAAAGACTTTTGAACTGCAATGTCATAATCTTCACGGAAACATGGCTACACAGCGGCATACCGGACAACGCTATTGAGTTAGCGGGCTACAACACACACTGGGCGGATAGAACGGCAGAGGAATCCGGTAAGAAAAGAGGAGGTGGACTGTGCATTTATGTCAATAAAGCTTGGTGCACGAACTCTGTTATTGTCGGGAGACACTGCTCGGCTAACCTTGAGTTTCTCATGGTTAAATGTAGACCGTTTTATCTGCCACGGGAATTCACTTCCACCATTATAACGGCAACTTATATTCCACCGGATGCTGATGCCAAGCTTGCTATGAAAGAACTTCATGCAGCCATCAGTAAACAACAGACTGCTCACCCGGAGGCTGCATTTATTGTTGCGGGAGATTTTAATCACTCAAACTTAAAGACAGTGCTCCCTAAATTTCACCAGCATGTTTCCTGCCACACAAGAGGAAACAAAACTTTGGATCATGTCTATACAAACATGTCTGAAGCTTACGCCGCGACCCCCCTCCCCCACCTGGGTCAATCTGATCACCTTTCTTTGTTCCTCACCCCCAAGTATTCACCTCTCATTAATCGTGTGAAGCCATCAGTGAAGACCATCAAGGTGTGGCCTGCGGGGGCTGACTTCACACTCCAGGAATGGTTTCTACACACAGACTGGAGTATGTTTGCTTCTCAGGCCACCAGTGGCTCTCACACGGACATAGACACCTACACCTCCTCTGTATTGGACTACATCAATACCACCATTGATAGTGTCACAGCCCAGAAGCAGATCACCACATACCCGAATCAGAAGCCATGGATGAACAAGGAAGTGCGCCTCCTGTTGAAAACATGCAACACTGCCTTCAGATCAGGTGATGCACAGGCCTATAGTACTTCCAGGGCAAATCTGAAGAGGGGCATCAAAAAGGCCAAGCACTGCTATAAGTTGAAGCTAGAGGAGCATTTTTCAAATTCTGACCCTCGACGCATGTGGCAGGGCATCCAGGCCATAAGTGACTACAAACCCAACCACTCCATCCCTATAACCACAGATGCCGCCTTCCTGAGCGAGCTAAATGACTTTTATGCACGCTTTGAGAGAGACAACAGGGAACCCGCCACCAGGCTCACTCGTTCTACTGACACCCCAATCATCACACTAAACTCCACAGATGTTTACACTGCACTAAGCCGGATAAACGCACGCAAGGCTGCTGGTCCTGATGGCATCCCTGGTCGCGTACTCAGGGCATGTGCGGACCAGCTCGCTGGGGTCTTCACGGACATCTTCAACCTGTCCCTCGCCCAAGCAGTGGTTCCAGCATGTTTTAAATCCACCTCCATTGTGCCCATTCCAAAACATTCCAGCCCGACATGCCTGAATGACTACCGCCCTGTAGCACTCACACCCATTGTTATGAAGTGCTTTGAGCGACTGGTCCTGTCACACCTAAAAGACTCTCTACCATCCACACTGGACCCATACCAATTTGCCTACCGCAGCAATAGGAGCACAGATGATGCGGTGTTCATGGCACAGCACTCCATGCTCACACATCTGGACAATAAGGACACTTATGCATGCATGCTGTTTGTAGACTTCAGCTCTGCATTCAATACCGTCATCCCTTCCAAGCTAATCATCAAACTTGGAAACCTAGGAATAAACAACTCAACCTGCAACTGGATTATGGATTTCTTGACGAACAGGCCTCAGCTTGTTAGGTTAGGCAACATCTGCTCCACCAGCATCACCCTCAACACTGGTGTACCACAGGGCTGCGTACTGAGCCCCTTTCTCTGCTCCCTTTTCACACTCGACTGCAGGCCTGTGAATGGAAATAACTCCTTCATCAAGTTTGCAGACGATACAACAGTGATTGGTCTCATCAGCAACAACGATGAGACTGCTTACAGGGAGGAGGTACGGCACCTGACCACATGGTGCTCAAACAACAACCTGCTCCTTAACACCTCCAAGACAAAAGAGATCATTGTGGACTTCAGGAAGGCGAAAGGAGGCACACACGACCCCATCCACATTAATGGGACGGCTGTTGAACGTGTTTCCAGTTTTAAGTTCCTGGGAACCCATATTTCGGAGGACCTGTCCTGGACCACCAACACCTCATGCCTTGTCAAGAAGGCTCACCAGCGTCTCTTCTTTCTGAGGACACTGAAGAAGAACCAACTGTCTTCAACTATCCTGGTGAACTTCTATCGCTGCACGATAGAGAGCATCCTGACCAACTGTGTCACAGTCTGGTACGGGAACTGTTCTGTTGCTGAGCGCAGGGCACTGCAGCGAGGGGTGAAAACAGCCCAGCGCATCACAGGGACTACACTCTCTTCCATTGAGGACATCCAGGAGAAACGCTGTCTGCGTCGAGCTCGCAGCATTCTCAAGGACTCCTCTCACCCCGCTCATAGACTGTTTATTCTCCTGCCTTCTGGTAGGCGCTTCAGGTGCCTCCGGGCAAGAACCAGCAGACTAGGAAACAGCTTTTTTCCCAGAGCTGTTTCATTATTGAACTCTGCCCCCCACTGATTCCACTACCCTCATAACTTTAACTTTAATGCTGCTATTACACTGTTTACATTGCACTACAGGGCTGCATGCATGACTGAACTGTACACACCAGTTCTTCATGTATCTGCTTTACCGGACTGTTTACACACACACACAGCATCATTTGCACTCTATACTGCTCACTTGCACACAAGGAATATTATATTGAATGCTCATTTGCACTAATGGACTACTAACTGCATTAACTCATCTACTGCACTGTAACTTTCATAACTGCATTAACTCATCTACTGCACTGTAACTTTCATAACTGCATTAACTCATCTACTGCACTGTAACTTTCATAACTGCATTAACTCATCTACTGCACTGTAACTCTATTAACTGAATCTACTCATCTATTGCACCAGAACTTCAATAGCTTTATTAACTCATCTACTGCACTGTAACTTTCAGAACTGCATCAACTCATCTACTGCACTATAACTTCAATAACTGCACTAACTTATCTATTGCACTGTAACTCTATTAATTGCATCTACTCATGTATTGCACTATAACTTCAATAACTGCATTAACTCATCTACTGCACTGTAACCTTAATAACTTCATTTATAAAGCACCGTACCTTTATTAACCGCATTAACTTATCTATTGCACTGCAACTTTAAAAGCCAATGTCTATAATTAATGCACACTTTAGTCACTTGCACTACTGTGTAGTCTAAATTGTTATCTGTTCATAACCACCTGTACATTAATGTTCACAGTATATAGCCTTCTGTATATATTGTTCATAGTACCTACCGACTGTCATATTGTCATAGAACATTCCTTCTGTAAAGTATTTTCATAGTACATGCCCATTGTATAGTATTTTCCTAATATTGTATTCAGTATTTATTCAAACTATATATCCTGCACTTGCTATTTGCACTTCTGGTTAGACCTAAACTACATTTCGTTACACTGTACTTGTATATGTGTAATGACAATAAAGTTGAATCTAATCTAATCTAATTTGATTTTCCAACAGAACTTTGCACTTGCACACAGTGCCAAAGCTACCAGTACCTGGTTTAATGACCATTGTATCCCTGTTCTTAATTGGCCAGCAACTCGCCTGACCTTAACCCCATAGAAAAATCTATGGAATATTGTGAAGGCGGAATGCTATATGCCAGACGCAACAATGCAGAAGAGCTGAAGGCCACTATCAAAGCAACCTGGTCTCTCATAACACCTGAGCAGTGCCACAGACTGATCGACTCCATGCCACGCCACATTGCTGCAGTAATTCCGGCAAAAGAAGACCCAACTAAGTATTGAGTGCAGTACATGCTGCACACGCTTTCCTGTAGCTCAGTGGTGAGAGCATTGCGTTAACATTGCAAGGTTGTGGGTTCGATCCCAGGGGATTGGAAATACCTATGTAAAATGTATAGGATAAAGCAATGTAAGTCGCTTTGGATAAAAGCGTCTGCTAAATGTCTATCCTGAATGAAATGATGGATGCTTTAAGAGAGGGCAGTTGGATCAGACTTGCTGGCGCTGGTTAGACCCCTGCTGAGAGGTCATGGTGTTTTACGATGCCCAAATGGTCTCCTTTGGTCCGGCCAGATCCTACATATTCCCCCATTCGACTGACAGGGTTTGCATAGAAGCTTAGTTGGACGATGATTGCTTGGATCGTAATAGTCAAGGTGACAGGTCAGACTTATTCGTCCTCAGTGCTGTGGTGCCCTGGCAATGGGTCGATCTCGATCAGGTTAGGTTCGGATTCACCTTGCGTCTCTTCTCGTGGCTCCGCTTGAATGTCAGAGGAAACACCGCTGTACACTTGTTTACTGACTGTAAAGGCCAAAGGATAGGCCAAGGGTAAGTGCATATCCTAACATGGTGGTTAAACACAATGCGTTGTCTGTGGAGATCCAGTATCAGACCACAGGGGAGTTGACGAGAGCAGACATCCGATCAAGATTCACGAGTTCACCTTAGCAAATAATTAAAGGGGGGGCAGGGTGGTTTCGGCATTCTCTCCCAATCCCGGAGCGCTCTCCCTTTGTTCGGGACGAGTGCTCTGGTCTCTGTTTGCCCATGCCCCGAGCGCTTTCCCCCCAAAAATGCGACTAGTGCAGGACAGCAGCCAAAGCTGGGCGTTATTGCCCCCCCAAAAAAAAATTAGCAAGGTTTACAGCTGTGAGTTGCTGGCCTTCGTTTTGAGTAGGGTCCCAGCTGGAGCCTCTGAGGGGTTGATTTCTGTGTGCTTTCTCTGCGGTACGGATACTAGTGTGGTCATGTGAAATGTGGATGGAGGCCCCTGTGCGGAAGGTGCTGCTGCGGTTTAAACGACGTGCATGGGAACCCCTACTGGGACGACGCTTCATCTGAGGCGGTAGAAAGCTTCTGCTGGGGCGGCATTGCTGCGGCGGATTTAGATATAGATAGAGGGCCCCGGCTGGGGTAGCACTGCTGAGGTAGTGTAAACAACGGATAAAGGCCCCTGCTGGGGTGGCGCTGCTGCTGCGGTGTAAAAATGTAGATGAGAGACCCCTGCTGGGGTTGCGCTGCTGCTGCAAATGGAGATATAGGTAAAGACCCCTGCTGGGGTGGCACTGCTGCTGCAGTGTGAAATATAGATAGAGGCCCCTGCTGGGGCGGCAGCTGCTGCTGCAGTGTGAAATAAAAGCCCCTGCTGGGGCATCACTGCTGGTGCAGTGGAAAATACAGGTGGAGGCCCCCGCTGGGGAAGCACTGCTGCTGCAGTGTGAAATATAGATAAAGACCCCTGCTGGGGTGGCACTGCTGCTGCAGTTGGAAATACAGGTGGAAAACCCCTGCTGGGGAGCACTGCTGCTGCAGTGTGAAATATAGATAAAGACCCTGCTGGGGTGGCGCTGCTGCTGCAGTGGGAAATACAGGTAAAGACCCCTCCTGGGTTGGCACTCCTGTTGCAGTGTGAAATATAGATAAAGACCCTGCTGGGGTGGCGCTGCTGCTGCAGTGGGAAATACAGGTAAAGACCCCTCCTGGGGTGGCACTCCTGTTGCAGTGTGAAATATAGGTAAAAGCCCCTGCTGGGGCGTCACTGCTGCTGCAGTGTGAAATATAGGTGAAGGCCCCTGCTGGGGTGGCACTGCTGCTGCGGTGCGAAATACAGGTAAAGGCCCCTGCTGGGGTGGCACTGCTGCTGCGGTGCGAAATACAGGTAAAGGCCCCTGCTGGGGTGGCACTGCTGCTGCAGTGTGAAATGGAGATAAAAGCCCCTGCTGGGGCGTCACTGCTGTTGCGGTGGGAAATGCAGGTGAAAGCCCCCCTGCTGGGGAAGCACTGCTGCTGCAGTGTGAAATATAGGTAAGGACCCCTGCTGGGGTAGCACTGCTGCTGCAGTGTGAGATATAGGTAAGGACCCCTGCTGGGGTAGCACTGCTGCTGCAGTGTGAGATATGGATAGAGACCCCTGCTGGGGTGGCACTGCTGCGGCAGTGTGGAAAATAGGAAAGAAGGCCTCTGCTGGATCGACTCTGTGGCTATGGGTTGTTGATGGGTGTGGGGGATTGGCGGCGGACTAGGATTAACAGTTTGGTTGGTGAAGGTTAGTTGTGCTCCTTATTGGGGTATGTGTGCTTCTGAGCTGGCGGTAGGCTTGGGGGGTTATGGAGTGGTTTGAGGCTTCTGGCTTAGAAGGTGGTGTTGTTAAGGGGCTTCGGTGGGTGGTCTAGGGAAATATGAGTTCCGAATAGGGAGGTACTGGGGTGGGGTGTTGGTCCGCCTCTGGAGCCAGCTGCCTGAATTTCTTGAAAGCGAAGCGAGAGAGTGAATCGGCTATTTTTTTTTTGACCCGGGGATGTGTTTTGCGGTCAATATGAATTGGTCGCACGCTGATATCCAAGTTAGTCTTCTTATCAAAGGCGTTAGTGTGGGGGAGTGGGAATGGCCTTTGTTGATGCATTGCACGGCTGCTTCATTGTCGCAGTAAACTGAAATACTGCTGGTTGACCATTCTTTCCCCCACAGAAAGGCTGAGATGACTAGTGGGTAGAGCTCGAAGAGCGCCGAGGAAGACTGGGGAAAATTTTGTAGCTGGGGAGGCCATGTGGATGCGAACCAGCGACCTTGGTAATACCCTCCAAAGCCGACGGATGGGGCTGCGTCGGTAAATAATTGGATGTCTTCCGGGTGTAAAATCATGTCGTTGTAGAAAAAGGAGAGCCCGTTCCATTGTTTTAGGAAGGTTATTCACAAACTCAGCTCGTTGCGGCAGGCATTGGTTAGGGATAACTGGTCCTCGAGTGCTTAACGGAAGACGCGAGTGAGAGGAGGTGGGAGATGAAAGGGCGACCTTGAGGGATGATGCGGATGGCGAAATTAAGGTGGCCGAGGATGGAAAGCAGTTCGCGTTTAGTGCAGTTAGGGTTATCTATGAGAGCGCTGGCGACCAGAATGATCCTGTCGATTTTCTCTTTAGGTAGGGAAGCTTGAAATTTTGCTGAATCTAAGTTGATACCTAGGAACTCTATGGATGTGCTTGGTCCTGCGGTTTTTTCTTGTGCAAGGGGATCCCGAGCTTGGCGAAGAGCTTTTGAACCGTTAGGAGGTGTGCGGCTGGGAGGGAGTTGTGTGGGGAAATTATTAGAAAATCGTCTAGTAGGTGGATGATGTGTGGAATTGCGTAGTTGTTTGACAGAATTCAACAAATTGCTTCTGACAGCATGTCAAATATTTTAGGGCTGCTTCGGCATCCGAAGGTCAGGCGTACGGAAAAATAGAACTTTTGGTTCCAACGAATTCCAAATAAATGCCAGAAATCTGGGTGGATCGGCATTATTTTAAATGCTGAAGTGATATCGACTTTGGCTAGCCAGGCGCTGCGCCCTGCTTTTTTGATCAGGGTTATTGCTTGTTCGATGTCGTGGTAGTGAAAGGAGAATTCGTCGAGTGGTATGAGGCTGTTGATACTTGGGATTGCGGAGTTATGTGGTGATGAAAGGTCGATTATTAAGCTTTTTTTTTTTTTTGGGAAAATTTTCTGGTTGCTATGCCTATGGGGCTGATGCAGAAAACGCTGAAGGAAGGTTCGTGGAATGGGCCTATCATGAACTTTGTGTCGATTTCGCTTTTGATTAGGTTGTCGACTATTTTTGGTTCGGCGATAGCGGACTGGAGGCTTGCGCAGATGGTGCTCTCGGATGGGAGACTTTCGACGCCGGGGTTGAAACCGTGTTTGAGCCCAGACAGTAGAAACTCTGAGAAATTAGCGTCGGGGTGTTGTGACAATTCTAGAGAAAGGTAATAAACGTTTACTGGAGTCAAAGGGTAGTTTCTATAATTTTTATTTGCAGATTTTTTGACAGGGCATATATAGCGGGCGTGAGCGCCGCCGCAAAAATCGCAAATATGCATGAAGTTACAACGGTGCCTGGTGCAGGTGCTGTGGTTGAAATTCAGGCAGACTTGGTTCCTGGTCCGGTGGTGGTGCTTGGCTGGTGGTGCGGAATGGGTGCTCGTGCGAGGAACGTAGCTGGTAGATTTTTCCTGCTGCGGTTCGGGGCAGGGTGGAATGGAGGGGTTGATTTGGGGGCATGCTATGGTTGAGTGGGTTAATGATCGTCAGACGGCGCAGGAGTTGTTGTAGCATCCAAGAAATCCGCGTGCTCGCGCTGCCGAGGCGGTGATGGACCGGCGTAGAGTCGTCGGAGGTGCTGGACTCGGGTGATCCTGCAGCCAGCTGGTGTCAGCGTGGTCCGGGGCGTGGCTTAGGCTGGCCGAGTGCCGTCCTTGCTTGCTCGGTGAACGGCGCCTCTTCCTGGCCGCGGTTGGAGTAGACGGTTCTTGGTGATGGATGATGGTGGTGCTGCGGGTCTTGTCAGCGGCTTTTGGTTTTGATGTCGGAGCGGTTGTTAGAACTCCGGGCTGGCTGGTGGTGAATAGGTGGTACAACTCCGCCTTTGTTGCCTTCTTGGAGAAAGGGATGTCTGCATTTTCCAGAGCCTGTCTCAGGGTTACGACTGTCCATTTCCTCATCTCAGGAATCGAGCGTTGAGCCAAGGTGTAGGAAGAGGCGCAAGAAGCTGCTGATGCCCTGGATGGCGGAGGAGACGACGCCGCGTTGCTTTGTCGTTTTGGGGTGCGACGGACGGTGCAGGAGGGCTGGCGGCCTCTTGGTGTCTCTGTCATCTTACCCAAGGCGGCTTCTTGGCTGGTGCTCTGTTGGGCGGCCGGGTTTTCTGAGGGACCCTGGGCAGCCAAGGAATCGTTGATGTTCATTTCTGAACTGTCGTACTCAGACATGCTGCTGTATGCTGCAAAAATCTATGAGTGAAGGAGGTAAGACGGTTTCACAATTTATAGAGCTCGTTCTGATTTGGAAGGATAAATGATGTGATTGCTAATGCCGGGCAGCTGCGTGATTTCTGATGCCGTGCAGCTGCTTAATTATTTGCACGTGCTCCTCCCGAACTTTGTTAATAAAACATCATGTCTGTAAGGCCTGGTCGATGGGGATGATGTCGATCAACTGGAGCCCCTCCTCTGTAATCATCTCTAGATCAGGACCGAGGGTGAAATTATAGTCCCTGAAAAAGGTTGAGACCTCCAGCTCGGTGTGTGGTATTCTTCGCTGGGTAGGTGATAGAGTGCCAAGTTGTGAATGAGTAGGATTGTGTCCTTTTGGACTTGCATCAGCCTACTTAATCAAACCATGTGGATTCGAGTAGCGGTATCATCCTGGTTGTAGGTTAGAGTTGCTATCCGGGCTGGGGTGTTGACTAACCAGCGGTCTTCCACAATTTCAGCCAGTGTATAGGTGACTTGGACACAAGGTTTAGCCTCCGCTGGGCAGCGGGTGTCACTTCTCATGGGGTGAATCCCACAGATTCCCTCTGTGCTGTCCCGTAGCAATGGCTTACTTGGGCAAAGGTAGTGGATATCTTTGGTCAGGGTACACATGCGCGTGTTCGGGGCTAGGTACAGCTGGTCATTGTTGTCGTGGTAAGCCACCATTTTGGGGATGTGTATCCTGATGTGGGTGTTACCTTGCTAAAACCCGACATTTACCATGTCCTTGAGTCTCTAAATGTTGTTAGACTCATTATTGGGTAAGTTCAAAAGAAATGCTATCACACCTGTCTCGGGGGCTATGTGTAGAGGGATAGCACTATCCAGAGAGTAGGCGAGATGTGCTTGAAGGGGGTTTGTTGGTCCTAAGGTGGCTGAGGCCAGCACAGTCTGTACAAGGCTCAGCGGTACCAGGTATGGAGGAATCCTGCCCATGGCGAGACTGTCTACAGACGAGCTCACCTCTCGCAGCATGTCTGACATCAAAGCTGTCACAAGTTGAGCATGTGCATAATCATTCTGGGTTACAGAAAAAGCTGCTTCATGGAATTCACAGTATGGTTAAGGAGGACACTGTGGGTGTTGAGGACCACCACAGTGCCTTTTAATGACTTGCCTATGGTCTGCAGGGTTCTGCTTTGGGTTGTCCGTTGTGCTCTTAGCTGGGGATTCTCAGTTTGGATCTCCTGCACATATCGCCTGACAGTGGCTAGGCTCACCGCGTTGAGCCTAGTGATTCAGAGGTTAAACAGGGCGGCGGCCCCCAGTAGGGCTCCCAGGAAACGTTTGGTGAACCGTTTTTGCTCACTCAGGTCGGCTTGGGTAACGGTCATCTTCTGAAGTTGGGTGAGCATGTGGCTGATGTCAGCCTCTGCGTGGTCTTGAGCAGTCTGTGTCCATCGCCCGCCAGCCCATCCATCTTGTGGTTCTGCAATGGGGTAGTGTGCTCTGAAGACGTCACAGGAATTGAGTAGGACGTACACCTTTTGAGTGTGTGTCAGGCAGTTGGTGACCAGAAGGCCCAGTTGCTCCCTCAAAACGATGCCTGATGTGTAGGGCTGAAACATCAGATACCAGGCGAAACTGTAATACCAGACCCTGTCACCCACATCCAGTTCATCTCGTGATGCTTTCTTATCGTAGTATGCTTTCTGGCCCTCCGCACTCTTCTGGAGTTGCTGTTCGGCGAATGCAAACCCTGTTCTAAGATGCCTGTGCAGCTCCTCGAGATACTGGTGAGTGTTGTAAGCTGTGACCAGGTTGGAGTCTCAGGGCTGGTATAACAGGTGTAACGGCAGAGTCATCTGTCATCCAGTCATCAGCTCGAAGGGTGGCACACCAGTTAACTGACTCGGGGTTGCTCTAATAGCCATCAGCACAAGGGGGAGTTATAACTCCCAGTCCTTCTGGTTCACTGCCACACACTTTTTCAACATACCGACCACTGTCCGGATGGTTCGCTCCACTTGGCCAGATGAGATTGGATAATGACTGATATGGAGATGGGCTTGTACACCCAACAGTTTCCACGTCTCTTGCATAATCTCAGCCGTGAAGTGTGTTACCCTGTCTGAATTAACCCTGTAACATCTTGCTGCAGGCCGGGCAAGCATGCCACCTGTTTTAGTTTCTCAGGTGGCTCTGATACCGTGGTGTCCGGCACATGGTGCATTGTGGAACTGGGGAACCAAGAGCTTTGGTGTTGAGTTCATCAGGGATGAACCAGGATGTTGTCCAGGATGTTGTCTGTCACACGCAACGTGTGCTCCTTTCTCGATCAGATTTCCTAGAAGACTTTATACAGGGGCCTGTGTGGTAACTGACAGCCAGTTAGGGCTGGTTTCCGGTTGTTCAGTTTGAAGACAAACAACTAACACAGCACTTTCTGGTACCTCGGGATCTTGATTGATGATTGACTGAAATGTTTTGGCTGGTCAGTTAGGGTGTTGTTTTGGCTTCCGAATCTTTTGTTGTCAGGGAGGTTGTCTCTGAGTGGGGGCGTTTGCAGAGATCTGTGAATTGTCTTTAGGAGGAGGGCATTCTGAAGGGTTGTTGATTCACGCCACTGGTAGTCACAAGGAATCTGACTTACCCTTCTTATTTCGCTTGTTAGGCCCTTTTTGGACCAACTCCCTTAGTATCTTCAGGATCTCTGCTGACTGAGGTCCCTGTACTGTCCTGCTCTGGAGAGGGGAGGTTTGGACAGGTCACAGGAGTGTTGAGGTGCACCCTCTGGTGATGGTATGGGCTGGTTGCCCCTACTAGAGCGGGTCGGTGACTCCTAGGTCAACCATTATGTTCGCCACGACCATCTGAGACCCCGGACTGTGGATTACCTGAAATTTAAAGGGTTGTAACACCAGATTCCGGCGGGTGATCCGCGTGTTAATATCTTTCATGTGGTGGAGCCGCTGGAGGGGAGGGTGAATTCGCGCCACAGGAGATAGCGGAGGGTGAGTATGGCCCACCTGATCGCCAGGCACTCTTTTTCGATGTTGCTGTACTTCGTCTCTCTCCTAGAGGGCTTCCGACTGAGGTACAGCACCGGCCGTTCTTCACCCCTCGTTTCCTGGGACAAAACTGCCCCCACACCCCGATCCAACCTGTCCGTCTGCAACGTAAAAGGAAGAGGAAAGTAAGGGGAGTGCAATAACGGTCCACCACAGAGAGCAACCTTCACCTGGGTAAAAGCCTGCTGGCATTGCTCCGTCCACTGGACGGTATCGGGTGCCTCCTTTCTAGTGAAGTCAGTCAGCGGGCTGGTGATGTCCGAATAATTAGGTACAAACCTTCTATAGTATCCCGCCATCCCCAGGAACTGCCTCACCTCATTTTTGGTCTTGGGTCTTGGTGCGGTTGCAACTCCTGCAGTCTTATTAATTTGGGGACGCACCTGACCATGACCCAAGTGGAAACCCTGATACCTTACCTCAACACGCCCATTTGGACACTTCTGAGTGTTAGCTGTCAGCCTGGCCCCTCTCAGCGAACCCAGGACCGCCCTCAGATGGTGCATATTCCGCTCCCAGTCATTGCTGTAAATGACTATGTCGTCCAGATATGCCGCCGCATATCCAGCATTTGGTCGCAGCAGGCGGTCCATGAGCCGCTGGAAGGTGACCGGAGCTCCAAATAAGCCGAATGGAAGTGTAACGAATTGGTGTAATCCGCCTTCAAATGGCGTGGTGAAGGTGGTTTTCTCTTTGGATAGGGGTGATAAGGGGATTTGCCAGTATCCTTTACAAAAACGAGCCAAGCCAAGTCAATCCAGAAACTTGTCAATCCGTGGAATCAGTTATGCATCGAACTTCGACACAGCATTCACCCTTCTGTAGTCCACACAGAATTGGACAGAGCCGTCTGTTTTAGGGACGAAGGCCGAGGGGACGCTGCCGCGGCTGGTGCACCCGGTGGGTGTCCCGCTCCACCACTCCCCCAACAAAAGTTGGGACCCGGGGATGACTTTCAATGGATCGCAGCGAGGAGCTACTCAGTCACTCACGACTTAGTCATATCGCTGCCTTCAGGAGGGATTCCAACTTAGAGGCGTTCAAGTGTAATCCCGCAGACGGTAGCCTCGCGCCAGTGGCTCCTCAGCCAAGCGCACGAACCAAAGGTTTCTCACGTACTGAGCAGGATTACTGTCGCAACAACACGGCATCAGTAGGGTAAAACTAACCTGTCTCACGACGGTCTGAACCCAGCTAACGTTCCCTGTTAGTGGGTGAACAATCCAACGCTTGGCGAATTCTGCTTCGCAATGATAGGAAGAGCCGACATCGAACGATCAAAAAGCGGCGTAGCTGTGAACGCTTGGCCGTCACAAGCCAGTTATCCCTGTGGTAACTTTTCTGGACACCTCCTTCTTAAAACCCAAAATGCCAGAAGGATCGTGAGGCCCCGCTTTCACGGTTCGTACTCATACTGAAAATCAAGATCAAGCGAGCTTTTACCCTTCTGCTCCCCGGGAGGTTTCCGTCCTCCCTGAGCTCGCCTTAGAGCACCTGCGTTACTGTTTGACAGGTGTACCGCCACAGTCAAACTCCCCACCTGCCACTGTCCCCGGGGCGCGTGAGAAAACGATAAGAGTAGTGGTATTTCACCATCGGCGCCAGCGCGAGGCCGGGCCTCCCACTTATTTTACACCCCTCATGTCTCGTTCAAGGTGGCAGACTAGAGTCAAGCTCAACAGGGTCTTCTTTCCCCGCTGATTCCGCCAACCCGATCTCGGGAAAGGCCCGGGTGCTGTGCACCATCCGTCACCGTCCGTCAATTCTCCGTTTCCCTCCATGACCTCACCGATCTGATTGCTGTTCACATGCCTTAGAGAAGGTTCATAGAATGTCGAGCGAGTAGAGACGAACTCTCCTACACGAACGATCTCACCCTGCTGCGTCCCATACCCAGAGTTTCTAAAACATGCTCATTGGCCCTATGCCACAGTCCCCGAGCCCCCAGTGGGAACCCGTAGAACTGTACATCGCTCGTTCCCAGCGACTGAGCGATTCTGCTTTTATGAGGGCTGTAATACCGTACCTTCTCATTTGCCGCATCACGGAGCGTGTTAGAGTCAGATTCGTAACGCACCATGACTTTAATGACCAAGGCTTCAGAACCCTGAATGAGCACCAGGTCAAGCCGCCGCAACTCCCCGGAGGCAGTGACGAACGACTATTCCCTGCGGACCTCCCATCCAAGGCCTTCAGCCTTGGTCGCCAGGAGATGACAGATCTTATGGTGCCTCAAGACTCGCATTGATTGCATCGTGGGACACGACAGATCTTATGGTGCCCCAAGACACTGTCCCAAGACGTGAGAGACCGATTCCAACCACGCCGAACAGAGTCTGCATGATGCTGCTGTGGTTTTGGGCCTGCCTCTGAGTCGGGACTCAGCCGTAGGGTACACATTCGCTTATACCTGCAGCGCTGCAATGAAGCAGCGCTCGGTAAAGCCCTGATGTTTTCGCAGCCAGCTGTTGCTAGCCGGGCAACCTTTGAATCTGGCAATACCCTTGCCCTGAACAGGCAAGCTCTGTCCATATGTGGAATTCATCGGCCCTCCAATCTCACGGCCATGGACAGGCAGGCGTCAGCGGGCAGGGCTCGTCTCCGTTTGCGTTCACATTCCACAGTCCCAACTGTGGAATTTCATCTGCGCCTGCCCTCAGCCAGAGTAGCCTGAAATGATCTTTCGCCCAGTCACTAGTAGCCAACGTTTTCACCACATCGTTTGAGGAAATAGACAACCGTAACCACCTTCTCACCTGTGTTATAGGGGCTTGTCGGGCGAGCTAACAGATCCCCAGGCCACCATCCCGATTCCTTGCATATAATAGCCCATCGCATGTTGACTGAGGAAGGCGCAGCCATGCCTTCACAGTCTTACGTACGATCCCGTCCAGGTGGTTCAATTTTACCAATCCGAGCTCGGCATGATGGCCAGGTAGTGGAGTCGGGGTATTGCGTGCCGGTTCAGCAGAGTCACCTTCTGGGATGGTTTTAGGTGAGACTTTGCCAATCGTCTCACCCAGATGTCGAGAGTACTGGCCTGATCCGGCTGTACAATCCCAACCCAAGGATTGCATTGCGCCCAGAGGTACTTGAATGAGTCCTCGAGGCCAGTGAGTTGCAGAGCCGTACCCCCCAGAACCCATGGAGGACAGCTGTTAATCGTGTACGAACCTCTGCAAGGCCGGATGAGGAAGCCGAAGCATTTCCTTTGGTTGACTTTCAGGCCAGTGACTCGACAAAAGGAATCCAGTACCGCCAGTTGTTGTGCCATTCCCACCCAGGATCCGCTTACCAACACGAGGTCATCGGCGAACGCCAGACTCGACACCGAGTGACCTCCGAAACGATACCCATTACCACCTCATTCGACTTTATGAATGAGAGGATCCATAGCCAGGTTGAAAAGTAGTGGGGAAAGTGGGTCCCCTTGCTTAACACCTACCCTCAATGCGATAATCGGAGTGTTCCCATCTCCAATTCTGTAACGCGTCACGCTGTCCGTGTAGAGTTGCTGGACCATTTCTACCATGTGTGGGTCGACGCCGATCCCCATAAGAGCGGCCACCAAGTGCTCGTGTGAGATCGAGTCAAACGCCTGTGCAAAGTCAATCGATACCACTGCGAGATGGCTGCTGCACTCTGAATTGCAGTGCCGGATCAGGCCCCGGAGGACCTCGATGGTTTCAGAACATCCGGGAGTGGGACGAAACCCCCTTTGACTAGGGTGTAGCTGACAGAACAGAGCCAATCGCTTCAACAGGATCCTTGTGAACACCCGTACAATCACCGACCCGATGGTAATCGGCCTCCAGTTGCTGATATCCATCGCCTTCCCTGGGTCGGGTGATTTGGTTAGCAGTATCGATTGACAAATCTTCAGGCGCTTAGCCTGACGATACCGGTGACACACCACATGTTGAACATACGTGTGAGGGCCTCGCCTTCCGGGTCCCATTCGAGAATGTCCTGCTTTCGTATACCGTCTGGACCCGGTGCGGAGGCGTTCACCACTTGTTTCAGGCTAAGCATCACCTCCTCTTCCGAGATAAGCCCAGACAGGAGTTCGTTACCCGCGTGCTCCCCCGCCCTGAATTGACCCAGCCCGCGGAAAGAAGGCATTTCTTCCCACTTGTTCTTGTACGCCTGGAATATCACATGCGGGGAGAACTGGCACTTAGTTGGAACCGCACCATCCAGGATCTCCTCCGCCAGGCGGGCCGGGTCAGTGCGATACAGGTATTGATATCTGCGAAAGGCTTCCATCCGATCCTTTACGCCGCCTACGCAGAACCTTACGGGGAGCACGACCTCTCTTGCGGTGAGAGGGTGCCGGGCGCACTCTTGCTTCATGTGTCAAACCCTGAAGCATTGAGGAGGTTGCTTCCGTGACCAGTGCAGGTAACTGGTCAGTGCCTTTCAACCAATTTTTCAGGACAGGTATGTGTTCCGCATCATCGCCCTCAACCACGTCGACCATTTCATGAACGAGCTCTCGGAGTCGTACTTTGAGCCCGCTCTCTGGTCGGCCGGGTGTTGCCACGGGGATCGATGAATTCGCGTCAGGCTCGAACGGAATCATTTCGTCCACAGAGACATCTACTCGTTGGCGCTTCGAACGTGACAAAGTGCCCGGGTCACCATCCAACTGGGTCTGCATGGTTCTTGCTTCCAACGCCACGGGCTGGCACCTGCATTTTGGGACTTGGCAGGCGATCGAATGGAACGTAGGGGACGTTTTCCCACACGTAGGGGACGTTTTCCCACACGCGGCGCACATAAATCTTACCAAGACACCAGAATGCACGAGTGAGGTATGCCTCCTCGTAAGGCATTCGAATCACCAGCCCAGTCGCTGTTACCTGGGCTGCTGGAGCGATGACCATGGCAGAATCACCCTCCTGCTCGTCGGCAGTTTGCACTGTCGCAGCGGCTTCTAGCATCACCACTAGTTCCGGGTTGTTCAGTAAGAGCATTCGGAGTCCCCATCCTCGCGCCAGAGCTCTCCTTAACGCGCGTGAGGATTCCCGAACACTCGCTTAGTCGTCCGTCAATTCCAGTATCGTCAACGCCTTGGCCACCGTCAGCACCATGCACCCTGGCCAGGGGGGCATGGAGGGGGTCTGGCTCTAATGAGGTTGCGCACCCCTACGCTTCCTCATAGCAGCTTTGTAACCCGGGCGACCTGCTATCCGGTATGAGTTTTCACCCTCTGACATAGGATAAAAGCGTCTGCCAAAGCGAGACCGCCTCAATCGAGACAGTCATGTAATGGTGCTCCTGTTCCAGTCTGAGAGTGACACCTCTATCGGCACAGGAGACGGATGGAAGGTAAGAACCGTAGGCCCCTCCAGACCTCTTGCTCTGTATCACCATGGAACTATCACGGTAGCCCAATCGCTTTAGAGCGTTTTTTCTTGACCCATATAGCTGTTCCAAAGACCGCCATAGCAGTGCAAGTTACGGCTACGTCGCATGCCAGTTACCCTCTAGGATTGGACTTTGTTTCTGCGTCACCGCTCTCAGCCTCAACCGACCATTTAACGAGCGAGCTCTTTGAAGTGATCTCGGAGCCCGCTCTCTGGCAAGTGGGTTTTCAAGAGAGAGATCGATGAACTCGCGACGGGCTCAGCGCCGTCCTCGCCTCCTCGAGGTCGTCCTGGCGAGACTCAGTTCCATCTTGATTCATCCCATGAACCAAGCCAGACCATAAGTCCGCTGAGTTGCACGCCTGCTGCCTTCCTTGGATGTGGTAGCCGTTTCTCAGGCTCCCTCTCCGGAATCGAACCCCGATTCCCCGTCACCTGTGGTCACCATGGTAGGCGCCCAGAGTACCATTGAAAGTTGATAGGTCAGACATTTGAATGAGTCGTCGCCGCCGCGAGGGCGCGCGATCGGCCCGAGGTTATCTTGAGTCATCAAAGAGACCCATCATAAAGGAAAAGACCCCTGTGGTTGGGGTGCAGCCTGATAATGACCTCCAGCCAGTGCACTTGGACCAACCTAGTGGCAGAGCTGCACGGGACAGAATTGTGCTTAGTTAACTTGTGCTAACAAATATGCTTAGTTCCTTGAGTTTTATTGAAAATATTCTTTATAAAGAAAAGCCAGCAAGTCATCTTTTGCCTGCAATAAGAGATAGTTATGTTAAGTCAGAAATACTAATAATAGTGTATTAGCACTTACTCTGAAGGTCCTTTTGAAGCAACTACATCTCCAGTGGAATTTTTCTCTTTTTCAAGTTGTTGAGTTCTATTTCTCCTCTTAATTTATCGTTTTTCAACACAAAATACTCAATTTTCTGTTTAAGATGCTGTTTATATAGGGTACGGATGTCACCCTGTGTAATTTCGTGAAAAAAGGGTCAAAACATGCCTCATGCAACAAAAGTAAAAGTGCAACATGTCCCACCTCTGTATCAGCAGTTCTTTGTGCAGACTGTTCTGGAAGCCTTTCTGTAGGCCTTTCTCTAAGTTTGGACTCCTGCAACTCATGTTGCAGACAGAAAGAATAGGTACACAAGTATATACAAATAACGGTAAAGTTATTTATGCACTTACAGGTTCTTCCTCCAAAGGACAATCGGAGAGGGTTTCTTCACTGTCCTGTCCAATGGAAATAAATGGGTATTACAAAGTGTTGCACTCTTTCCTTTTGATGTAAAAGTAAGAACAACACAACTTACTGCATATGCTTCAGCCACCACTTGCTTGGGAACAGGTAAAAGTGTTGGTGTATTATCTAAAACTGCACAAAAGAGGGGGACATAATGTGATTAACTTTTTTGAATCGAGGATCCTATTCATCTCTATGTCTGCCTGTCCTTACGAGAAAATGAACATGGAGTACCTTTTCACCCCCTCCAGGACAAAACTGTGACCAAACTTCAGTCACTGACTCATAAGGGTTCCCAAAGCGTGGGACCAAATCATCAGTTAAGTACTAAACACTTTAATTATTTGTATGGCTGTATTTGACTTGCTGAAGGTCCTGAATACCACTGTAGAGTATTTGGCATAAGCCAAATTGTTGGCATCATTGAAAGAAGCGCTGAAAGAGTGAAAAACAGACGAGGGAGAGTACAGAGTCATTCTGCATGCTTTCTTACAATATCAGCTTCATCAGACTGATGTCAGGCGGTCATCAACAGTATGAGACAAGATGATGCGTCTTTTCACATCAGGAAGGATTCTTTGATTTGCAAATATGGCGAATCGTTGTACGGAAAACAGGTTTTTGAAGAAGCTAGTGTGCTTCCTGAAAATCCTTCTTTTAGCAAGACTTTTTGTGATGACCATAGTTGCCAAGTCCGCTTAGAATACTCGATCTTAACCGCAGTAAAGATAGTTTAGCGTTTTGACATTTGGACGTTTATAAGTTGTGAATCCGCATCGCTCTGCTGTGTACATGAACACATTATTAAATTTTGCACACAATGATGTGTGAATTCATATGAATGGGTTTCCCCCGCACGATATCCGCGTTTTATTTTTGCGACTTTTTGTTTTCAAACGCCTATAACTCATGAAGCTGAAGACCTAAACACATAAAAAGACCGTCATCTTGTCCACTTTGATTTGTGAATTTTTTCACAGCAAAGTTTGTCTGCCAAATTGTGTTAAGCTATGAGATACGGAGGATGACAAATACACAGTCTCTACAATTCACAGCTACTTTCAGTGTACATGCACTTAAAGTTGATCCCGATTTACTTGTTTATGCAGCCTAATTTGGTATAACTTTCACGAACAAATTCGTCTTTTTTATATAATCTTACACCTGTGTTTATTATGTCCTGTATAATATTATTAACGGTTTGAGATATTCTACATAATAAGCCTGTAAATTAAACGAGACAAGTGAGTTATACAAGTACACTGTAATCCCATACAGTTGTACTAGCTCATAACTAATAAGGTCATAACAGTTAAATGTCGTTATGCAGTTGACCAAACTATAAAGTGTTGAGCTCTGTTAAGATTTATGCCACTTTAATTGAATAGGGCTCTATATTTTACAGCTAATTTGTGTGGAACGCTCAAAAAGTTTATGAACCATACAGTAGTGCCATGACGTTATTGATGTCATGACGTTCTGGTGGGTGGGTCTTATCCCACCCCCAGGAAAGTGGAGTCAGCCATCTTGAATTTGCCCTGATGCGTGAAAGTTTTTCCAGCACGTGTGGATGTGGATTTTTTTTTTAATTTGTTTAAGTCTTATTTCCCTCGTTTTCTTAAGCGCCGTCTTATCATCAGCCCTGATTTGGTAACTCTTAACGTTTTTTATTTATTGAATTTTGATAAATAGTCTTATATTTTTAAACTAGGAATACATTTGTTCAATGTGCACAGTGAATATTTCTTGTAAATAGTTTACAAATCCAAGTATTTGCAACGTTAGAAGTTTTGAACTACAATACCCTTAACAACATACCATACCATAACGTTATACCATCTTCCCGGTTGTTGTTTCGCTGTTGAACGTTAATGCATGTGCTTACTTTGAGTATACTTATTTCAATAAGTTTCCGCGTTACACCGTCAATATTTTACGTTGTCGAGCTGTCTGTATGTGTGCTATCGTGAAACGAACAATAATAAACAACATAATGCGAGTGTGTTATCATGATGCTAACCAGGCATGTGTTTGTATTTCTTCGTAGACATTAGTGTGTATCTTTGAGATCATCTCGAAAAAATGTTAACAGTTCAGGTAGGATGTATTAGTATGAAATAGTGTTATTAAGAGTTTGTTTTATTTCACGTGTTTCCACAGTTGTTCTTTTGCTATTATTTAAATGTTTTTATCAATACTTTGTTAAAACAACAACACTAGTAATAGCAGATCTATAAGCACACAACTTTGATGCTTTGCTTGTTAACTAACTTGCTTATCTTTTAATGTTCTAATTTTTACTAACATTTTAATTTTTACTATGATTAGTGTACAATTAATGTTTTTGATGTTTTGGAGACTTTTATCTGTATCTTCACTTTTTTAATTTCATTTATTATTATGTTTTATTTTAAAATGTTTTTGAACATTAACAAATCATCTTTGCCTGCATGTTGTTGTAGTAGAGTAGGCGGGGCGAGACCGTGGTTCGAGGCCGGTAAGTGATTGTTAATTAGCGCCAGTGGTGCGCGCACCGGCCTCGCACCACGTAGGAGATTGGGAGCGTATAAAGAAACAATGGCGACCGGACCGTCGAAGAGAGAGGACCGGGCCCGAACTTGTGTTTGTATTTGTATTTATGTTAATGTTATTGCGCCGGCGGTCGTCCGTGAGGGGCCGCCGGCTATTATTACTTTATTAAATGTTTGTTTAAATGTCTTCCGGTTCCCGACTCCTTCCTTCCATACTTGAATCTTATTACATTGGTGCCGAAACCCGGGAGGAAGGAGAGACATGCTGTCGGAGAGCCCTCGCTGCTGAGGGGCATCGCGGTGCTGAGGAGTTCGGGCAGCGCGGACGAGCGACGTCCGCCAGTGGCTGCCCGAGGCGGTGGTTCTGGAGCGAAGATTCGGATGGGACAGAGAGCTCGCTGCCGTGCTCCTGGGCCGAGGTGGGATGGCGGCCGTCCAAAAGGGAGGGGAGGAGTCAGCGCCGTTGGCCGTGAGCCGGAATCCTGCTGCCAACAGCCATGATGGTGAGGAGCAGGAAACGGCGGACTGACTCGCTGCCCCGGTGCCCTAACACGGAGGAGCCATCGCCAACCGCCAGGAGGCGGAGGAGGATCGGGCCGTCCATCGAACGTCCAGCACCACCGCATAGCACCGCGAGGAAGAGCCTCTCGGCTGGTTGAGGAACGAGCGGCAGCATGTCAGGGAACCGGACTATAATTTTTTTTTACCTCTCTCCCCTCTCTCTTTCCGGTCGCTCCGAGAGCTCCCGTCCCCGTTGTCTCGTCTCGTCGCTGCATACCCCCCACCCCACCCCCCCCCCCCGAGGGAGGGAGCTTGCACAGTCGCGGGGGTACCCCCCGGCCTGTGAGGGGTGATGGGGGTATGTAGAAGAGTAGGCGGGGCGAGACCGTGGTTCGAGGCCGGTAAGTGATCGTTAATTAGCGCCAGTGGTGCGCGCACCGGCCTCGCACCACGTAGGAGATTGGGAGCGTATAAAGAAACAATGGCGACCGGACCGTCGAAGAGAGAGGACCGGGCCCGAACTTGTGTTTGTATTTGTATTTGTATTTATGTTTATGTTAATGTTATTGCGCCGGCGGTCGTCCGTGAGGGGCCGCCGGCTATTATTACTTTATTAAATGTTTGTTTAAATGTCTTCCGGTTCCCGACTCCTTCCTTCCATACTTGAATCTTATTACAGTTGTGTACAGATATTTTCACAAACTTTTCCGTGTTATTCTGTCCATGTTACAGGTGTTTGCAGAGTTCCACCGAATTAACAATGTTAACCTGCGCAGTCAATTCTACAAGGAGCTGGACAGACACAGGCCTAAACTCATCACCTTGTTCAGAGACAATGCCATCAAGACTGGCAAGATGGCGGAGGACCTGGACAACCTCAGGTAAACTCAGGTGAATTTTTTACTTTGCATGATTCAGAAACAGATTATTAACAGATTGTTTGTAGAGAACTGAACAAAGCCATAGTGTGAATTGCCTCGACTGTGGCACAAGGTTAAATGATTATGCCATGAACACAACGCTGTTGTCTCATCAGAGATAGACGTCTTGACAAGATGCATTCAAAAAGAGGTACCCTAAAAAGATACTTTAGCAGCTTCAATTTGAAGAAGTCCAAATAACGACTGTTTTCATAAAATTTGATTTGAACAATACTAAGTGTTTTTCCTTTGTGAGTTATTAAAGTATTTACAATAGAAAGTTATTAATTTGAAAAATGTTTTACTGAAGAAATGGTGACCCAAAATACTACCATCTATAGCAATGACCACCATCAAAATATGGAACTATTTAACATTTAGATTGTATTAAGTGTTTGCTCTGCGTTTGTGTAACTACTATTGCAATGGATATTTTTGTCCATCTAGGAACAGCGTGATGTAAATATGAGACGGGCCCTCGTCCTTCATGCACTTCCTGTGTACCTGTGTGAAGATGCCTTCAAGTTCTTCAGGACCTGTAATGTAGGTGTACTGGCCTTACTGTCAATCCCTTTGCCTAGCTATTCAGTCAGCTTAAACATATGACATCACTCAACGGACTCTAGGAGAACCAGGGGGATATTCCAGAAAGTGGGTTATGTGAAAACTCAGAGTGAACCCTGAGATGAGGGAAACTTGTGAATGTTAAATTCAAAACGAAAATACAACTGCATTTAAAACTTAGTGACTTATCTGTGTCAGTGATTTTTATTACTGCCGCAGCCAGAAAATGTTGCTTCCTGTTTTCTCCCGTTGCCATGGTGAATCACAGTATTGGAGCTCCATTGATGATGGCTTTTCACAAGTCGTCAGGCAGGAGCTCAACTCAGAGTTGATTTACCTAACTCAGATTAGCTGTTCTGGAACTGAAAATTTGGTTTCACTTCACAGGTTAAGTCAACTCAGAGTTCAGGGTAAGGCTCAGAGTTTATTGAACCTCCTTTCTGGTAAACCCTCCAGAACCTGTTTATGAAGTTAATTTGAGTTGTTTTTCTGCAAACTGGCATGTAGAAATTACATAAATGAAAAGGTAAGTATAAAGCATTCAACTAAACAAGAGTATGCCAACAGATAGGTGTGAAACTAACATAAGATATAAGCATATGAAAAGAAAATAGTTTAAACATGTAGGTTAGTTGCAGTCTAAGTGCTAAGTGACAGTAATGTCTAGACATCATCCGCATGATTTGTATCCTTAAGGGGCTGAACTCATTCTTGTCTTATTTGTGTTTATAGTCAGCAGATGGTCCAGACCTCACTGACACTCTGGTGGCTCTCCTAACAGTCGTCACGGATGACCCTACTGATTAGGGATGCACCGAAAGGAAAATTCGTGGCCGAAACCGAAAAATAGGAAACCAAGGCCGAAAACCGAAACTCCGAAAGAAATTAGGCCAATTATTAGTACTCTTGCATTTATGGCTATGACTACTAACTTTACTAAAATCAAGGCATTGCAATTGCATAAATATTCAAGTTTCAAAGAATAAATAAATTACAAATTATGCAAATATTTATTTAGCACATTGCAACAATGCACAGTATAAAATAAAATTCAACTAAGATGTTTAACTTGAACCCACTCATGTGTATATTGTCTACTGGGCCTGCTGAAAAGTTGTACAATTAAATGTTCTCTCATGAAAACAAAGTGCTTTTAGGTCAAGTTCATTTTACATTTTTCTCTGTAGGACTACTACAAGAAAGTCTATTCAGAACAAGTGCAACTGCTTAAGATACAACAATATTTTCTCTGTAGGCCTTCAACATAATAGTGTATCCAAAAAAGACTCCCATAGCCTATATGTTAACTGTAGAACTTTAACAACAACAAATGCACCAAGAATTGCAGATGTGCAAAGTTGATGATAAGTAGCCTAAGAATAGAATAACCAATTTATTCTGTCGTCTGAAGCGCTATGATGTTCAGGAACGAAATTTGGAGAAAAATGTGTTTAAAGTTAAGTTATGAAAATAAAAGCCCAACAGTCCAATATCACAAGTAAAAATCACTTTACAGTGGTAAGAGACTTACTCTTATAACAATTTAGTAAAAACATTTAAAGAACGAGAGCTCTGCCATTATCACTACACAAGGAAACATTACGGACATCAACTAATAAGCAGTGAAGCAAGTTTTAAGTTGTTTATCATGTGCATAGTGTCTGGACTTTTGATCATCTCTTGTATGTTTTGCGATCGCGATCGCGGTCCGGCTCGCGTGAGCAGTGGAGCGGGCATAACTCCTGGTGCTATAGACGCGGAGCTCTGTCATCTCACGAAAACATTGTATAAAAAACATTGCATGCCATAGTTTACATAGGACTGGCGGGAAATGTGCATTAATACTCCTTCATTCTTTATGTTATGTGGTTTACTTTGATAGGTGAACTGTCTTTCCCGCGTCCCAGCGCGACACCCGACAGGTTTACCCAAATCGCATCAGATGTCTAGTCAGTACAAATGACAACGACACGTAGGAAGCTTCACAAGCATATCCCGCTGAAGGGAAACAGGTATTTACAAATTGCCCTCATTGTAATCTGCCAGAATGACGGGCGGCCATCAGATTTTTCCGTCACTGGTAAAAAAAAATCTGTCAATGACAAAGAATCTTTGGGATTACGCGACCTCTGGTTCACACACGTAAAGGAATATTGGTCCCACTCTAGAGCCCTGAGGGTGCATGCAATTTAGGAGACGCTTTAGTGCTGCGATTAAAGGAATAACGTCCGCTACAGTTGCATCAAAGGAGCAGTATCTGTTTGTGTCATCACAACATTTCGGCCGTATTGTTTCGGTGATAAAAGTCTTTCGGCCGAAAATGCACTTTTGGGCCATTTCGGTGGCCGAATATTCGGTGCATCCCTACTACTGATGCAGCCCTCTTCAGCCCTGAGAGCATCAGTATTGTCGTGTAGAATGAAATACTTGTGAGTGGTCCCACAAATCTGGCTGACTCATTTCTTCTGCTCTTTGGGTACATCTATGCACTAGACCTACAGTACCCAAAGAATCTCGAGCTTACGTTCACATTTGTCCAAAAGGTTGTCATGTGTCTTGAGGACAACAAACCACTGAAAGGGCGTCTACTGATGCTGAAGAATGATTTGTTCAATGAGTGAATTACTCAGAACGGATTATTTGTTGAGATGGGTATTGAGGACGTTTTTTTTCCATCTTTACAAATGTAATTTTTTTGCCTCTTCTACCTCAGATTTAAAGTCTGACACTGTTTGCCTGTTCTACCTCAGATTTAATACATTGATTGTTAAATTTTAAAAACATTGATGTATTGCCCAGCCCAAGTTTTTGTACTAAATATGTTTAATTCATGCACTATACATGTTTGATGTTCCGCTGCCTAATGCCTACCTAGATGTTGTCAGTTAAAGTACGGCACAGTGAAAACCAGCACTTTATTTAAATGTTGTATTTAAAAAAAGTGAGTTACAGCCTTCAAGATACAGTAGTATCAAAATGTTTTTAAACCGTGACATGGCTCCACATTCTAATAGTTGTCATTGTTGTTGAGGATAGATTATACTTAGAATCTTATTGAATTTTAATCCTATGTTTACCCAAAATACTGAATCTACCCTCTGTAGCAATGACCAATATCAGAATATGGAAATAATGCACTTAATGTACTTTATAAAAACAAAATGTGTTTTAGAGTCGTTTTGTTTTAATTTATAACAAGCACTTTGTTTTGACTGATCCGTTTTGATTTGTGCCTTTTTAAAAAGCACATTGTGTTTAATAAAAAAAGTTGTAAAATTGTCACTGTGGTGTCACTTTTGTTCTAACATTGCTAGCGGATTATAATTGTGTAGTGGGCCGACATCAGTATTTCAGTTTAGAATCAATTTTGAGTGCATGTCCCACATTAAGTTGAAGAATATTTAACATTTGAGTGTTTTTCCCACTTTATATGAGTTGAAGAATAATATTTTTTTTTGATTGAATTACTCCCTAATTATAAGTTGAGGAATATCAATATTTAAAAGATAACATTGAAAAAATATAAGGCAACTAATTTTTGTTTTATCTAAACTTAAAACATTTAAAAACATCACCAATATATTTGTTTAATCTGTTACAAAATAATTTTTGAGTTCTGTGAACTTATTAGGGTTTACAGTGTACACAAGCTGCGTGCAAGTGTCAAGTTTAAACAGCTTGTCATTTTAGATAGTTTAAGAGGAGCTGTGTTTCAGTAGATGTGTGCCGCGTGCGTCTCTAGTAACTCAAGCAGAACCAACAAAGGCGGAGCTACCAATACTCCATATTTCATAATTTACACACATGTCACGTTTAACCCCGGGAACAAACTAAATTACTTTAGTTTCAGCAGCATTCAGTTCAAACAGAAGTCTTATCCAGTATTACATTTAGTCGGTCTAAAACACTGATTGTGCATCAAAAGGTTTCAACCATGTCAGTACACAAATGAGCGTCTAAACTTATTTACAGAGCACATTTTTTATTTTGGTCGCGTATGGAAGTAAAATAATGCCTTTAGTTTTGAAGCAAAAAAGATTGCCGAATAGCACTAACCGAAAAATAAATGTGTTGAATTAACAGTTCTTGCATTTTAAGGTTCCGCAATCCAACATGGTTGCATATTTAAGCTGTGCATTTTACAAACGAAAACATTTCACGCAAAGTTTCATTGTATAAAACTCAATATTAAATATTCAGATTATTTCAAAATAAGACTTTCGCTATTTCATTGTTAAAATTTCAATACAAATTTAAATTTCGGTGCGTTTTATTTCGCTTACTCAAATTCAATGATTCAAATTCGAAAAGAAATTCGAAAAGAAATTCGACATTACACATCCGGGTATCACAGGAAGAGCAATCGAGCATTGATGGATAATCGAGGCCTGCTGCTTGTCCCCCTCACCAGCAGGTGGTGCTGTCACTAGAGCACTGACAGGTGTATGCGAATTTTGATCATTTAAACCACAGGAAGCAACAGTTGGGCAGAGGCTATCATAGTAGCTTGATTTGCCAAAATGAGCCAGGAGGTAAGTAAACATTATGTTATGTGGGCCAGTATGTTTCATTTATTTAATTAGTTAGATTGAGTTATTTAATTGAACATATAATATTTTAATTCCAGCGCTTGCTTTTGCACTTTATATTGGAAAGACTACACTCACGCCTGGAGCATGCTGTTGGACGCGAGCCTCTTGACATGGACTACCTGGAGTTCATCTGCTCGCAAGAATTTGTCTTTTTAAGTGCGGTTTCAAATGTAGTTACTGTCCCACGAGATGTTTTAGAAGCCGTCACTGAACTGCTCAGAGTAATTCAACAACACCTGTCAGACAGGGAGACGCACACTGTGACTGTTCTGCTGGAGGAGCCAGGGTCAATGGGAAGGCCACGTTTCATAATATCGCCAAATTACATTTCACATCTCATAGACATGAACTGTTCGATTCCAACCATCGCTCGCTTGCTAGGAGTAAGCACACGCACCATATTCAGAAGAATGGCTGAGTATAACCTGTCAATTCGGGCACGGTATAGCAGGCTCACAGATGCAGAGTTAGATGCCTGTGTTACAGATGTAAAACTACAAATGCCCCATTGTGGATACAGAATGATGAGAGCAGCGTTAAAATCTCGAGGACACCAAGTGCAGTTCGAACGGGTCAGAGCTGCAATGTATCGCGTTGATACAGTGGGAGTCATGTCTCGAATGACACAACTTGGTTGCGTTGTACGAAGGACCTACTCTGTGTCCAGTCCTAGGTCAATAATGCACATTGACACCAACCATAAACTGATCCGGTAAGCTTGTCAGGATTGTTGACTCATGCTATTTCATGTTGTAGTCATTGAGAAATATGTGCTATTTGAAACGTTTTGTGTGAATACTTTGTTTTAGCTACAATATTGTCATCTTTGGAGGTGTGGATGGCTTTCCCCGCAAGGTAATGCTATCTTAACCAAATTGAGATTTGTTATGTATAACGTTATAATCCAGCATAATGTTTCTTGCGTAGGTAATGTACCTTGGAGCTGCACCTAGCAACCTTGCTGCTACTGCCTTGGACTTTTTTCAAATTGGATACAACTGGATGACAAGTCTTGGTTTAAACTTCCAAGGCACATTTTTTAGTATATGTTCATATGGTATGGCTAGTTTGTTTACATTAACACCATGAAGTCTTATTTCAAAAGCAGTGTTTTTATTCAGGGTCTAAGCACCAATGTAATGTAAGCATGATGCAAAGTCCATGGTTAAAGCATTAATTTATATAAAGACAACCTTCCAATTGTGTTCTTGCACACTTAGAGAGTACGTAGTGACCAGGGCTTCGAAAATGTGGACATTGCTCGCCTGATGTTCATGATTCGTGGGACAGACAGGGGCAGCTTTATTTCCGGAAAAAGCGTCCACAATCAACGGTTAGAATTTTTTTATTACTTTATTTTTAATCTTTTGTCTAAAATGAATTTTACTTATTTTCCCTGACTCCATTGTCTTATCATTACTTTTCACTATAGAGAGGTTGTGGAGAGATATCTGGGCATCGGTGACCAATGTGTACTATGATGTTCTACATGCTTTGGAAGAAGCTGGACACCTTGATGTTTCTGACCCTACTCATCTGTTCTGCCGCCACTATGTATTTCTCCCACGACTTCAAGATGGTCTTAACCTTTTCCGCACCACCTGGGACAATCACCCAATACGAACAGAGGGCAGCATGACCCCTAACCAGTTGTGGGTGTTGGGAAGTATCCAGCATCCTGTACCTGAACCTGATATAGAGGTATATGTTTTCATTATTTAAGACATGTCAACATTAAGATTTAAAGCAGGACAGTAAATGAAATTGAAGAAATTTTACTATTTAATTTAATTTAAATTTAAATTTTACTATAAAATTTACAAATACTTGTAAATATAAACCACTTAAAGAGTTATTTTCGATTCAAAAACTTACTTCTCATTGAACATCAATTCATATCCTTATTGGTGTGCATTGAAAATACATAAGGGAAGTAAATAATAATCACTTTTGTTTAGTTTAAGTTTCATGTTTATGTAAATCTACAACCTTCTGTGCATACAAGGTGCATTCGATTAGCACAACCATGAAATTAAGCATACATTCACATGAGATGAATCACAAAAAAAAACGTTTTTTGTGGCAATATATATAATATTAGTCTGTATTGACCCCTCCGAACATTCACTTACTGTAGGTCACATAGAATTAAACTCTTAAAAACTGAAACTACTGTGGTCTTAAAACTTTGAAACATGTACCTGACTCGATGAACTGCTTTAAAAATCCAGCAATCCTTTCCTTAGTAGCAGCCGGGTACTCGTCGTCGTCATCATCATCATTATTATTATTGCTTTCGTTAGGCCAGTCAATACATGAAAGTAGCATCTAAACCAGTAACAAGAACTAAGTCTGTGATCAGATATTTGTGTTTGCCAAGAGAATTTAGAATGATAAGCATAATATAGCTAAAAAAGGACAAAGATAATTTTAAGTCCTCATTGCCAGTTTTACCTCAGGGGTGCATAGGTCCTCAGATTCCTTGGGGAATAACACTACATCCTTCCTGTCAGTAAGTAGGGGCCAAACAAAGGTGTCTTTCAGTCCCTGCTTGGTTTGTTTCATTTGGCGTGTTCTTCTCCCAAGAACCTACAAAGTAAAATAAACAGAAAATCCAATCCAACAGTAACCAACTAAATAAACAACTACTCATTGCTGTGTAACAGTGCCGTTATAAGCAGGACAGAAATATATGAACAATGTATGTCAATTTAAACTTAGAATTGCTCAATCACAAAATTAAGGCTCTTTCATTTGTAAGTTGTATCGAAAAAAACAATCTAAACGTATACAAGTAAAATGTGTTAAAACATTTGATTGATCATGATAAAAAGGCATTCACAAACACTAACTAAAAATTGTATTTACCGCATGTGACAGCAGACGCTCGTAAAGCCACCTTCTATTTTCTTCTGTTGGACCAGGAAGATCCCAAGCCAAACAAAGTTCTAAGACTTTACTGTATTGGTCCTCGGTCAATGAAACTTCTCCACTGAGCTGAACAACAATAATTGTAGTAATACATACCAAACAAACTCCAAATACAACAAAAAATCATCCAAAACAAGACCAAGTTTATAATAATATACATACAAAGCTGATGGTCTCTCGTACATCAATATCTGGACAGTCCTCCAATTGCAAAGTGGCTGTATCAGATGAGCTGTGAAACAGAACATGAACAAAAGCTCTGCTGAGGCCTGTAAGACACGGGCCACCATGCAAAAAGGAGTGGCCTAGCATTCTTCCTGCTACCAAGAAAAGATCGCTTTCTATTAGAAGCTGTGCTGAAGAAGGCACCAAATGGTCTGGTTCTCCTTAAAAGAGGCATGTTACACCTGTGTTTCCTGTTAATATAAGACATAAAATGAGCAACATCATTTTATCGTGAAATAATAAAAAAAACCTGAATTCTATGTCAAAGTAAACTTTGTAGTCCAGCATAAATTATAAAACTGCTTACCCAAATTTAAATTGAAACCATACTTCAGTTTTTGAAGAACTATTGAAAAAAAGTGTCTGGTGACTCCTTCACCAACTGCAGAGTCCCCTGAAAACAATGAACATATAAAGTAAAATTATTCTGACATCATAACTACGCCATATGAACTAAAGTAAACATTCTCTTGTGTATACAATTTTATTTTCTCTAGACTGTACCTTGAAGATTACATTTAACAGGACATGCCCACTCTACATTTCGTTGCTTGTAGAAGTTAATAAGTTCCCTCTCCTGATCTTGAGCACACAATCTTAAATCCATAGACAATAAAAGAGGTTTCCCTGTCTCGTGGAGACTGAGAATTTCTTGTGTGTACAAAGATGCAGCCCTTACTGCATCTGGATGGGTCTTCCAGTCTGGTAAATAAATTAAAATGTTTTCCTTAATCATGTAAGATCAAAGGAGCTTTGTTTCAGACCAACTGACATGTGGTTAGTTTTTCCATCTTTACTTATTTGCTACAGTAGTTTTAACAACATACTCAATGAGACAACTTAGTTACCATCACTCATATATGTCACTTGAGAGCTGTGGTTCATTTCATTGTCCATTTCATTGTCCATGAACGTCAATTCGGTAGTATCATTCATTGTATTATCAATTGTTCTGCAAAAACGGAAGACATTACACACTTAAAATACAATTTATAATATGAGGACAAAGAATACTATTAAGCACAGTTTCCTGTTTCTCACAAAACAAATATTATCCAGCTTGCACACCTGGCCCCACATTCACTGGCATGAACCTGCAAGATGTCATGGGGCATTTTTTCTTGACATATAGGACAGCCAGCCTGTAATACACAAATCACAAGAATAATTTTGTATTTCTAGATGCAAAAATCGAGAAACACTTTTTGGTTTGTTCTTTACAGAGTAACATTTTATGCAGTCTGTATTTTCTAATTGATCATCTCTGGAGCAATACATTTAGGAATAGCCAGAAATGAATGTACACTAAGTGAAGGTACCTGTTCATTTTTCATGACTTCATTGATGTCACTGTACTCCCTTTCCTCATATTGGGCTTCCTCCTGTTTTTCTTCATCATCATCCAACGTAACAACATCAGGACAAGACTTAATATGATTAGTTAGGACTTGTAGGGGGTGTAATATGTTGCATTTCTTGCACACTGCCTTTGGCATGTTGCGGAAACTTTCAGAAGATGGAGGCAAGGGAGTAGTGTCTGACTCATCCTGAAGAGGAGCTATGTAGAGGACTGAGTTCTCTCCTACTTTGGTAGCTTTCACAAGTCTGTCTGTGTACCCACAGTCTGCAGGTGCCACTATTGTGAGTTTTCGAATTCCCCACCCTCCTGAAATTTGTAGCTGTTAAACAGTTATAAATGTATAGGAATATGTGTAGGTATACACATACAGTTGTACCATGCATAATCTGGAAAAAATGTACTATTTAAAAAAAACTTCAACAAAATAAAAGGATTTTTAAAATTATGATTTATACAAATTACAATTAGATTTTATTTTAGTATTGCCATGAACAAGTTATTTTAAATAAGAGATGTCTACATATAGTCCACAATACAGCATAACTGATTTTATAAAAGATAACGCCATGTGTCTGTCAATTGTCCTCTGTGTTTCAAGATTAATTTAACATAAATATAGTTACTGCTGGACAGAGGTCATATATGCAAAAGATGCCGTTTGAGCAAAGATTTTCAGGAGGACTTTTCTAAAGACCATTGGATAGTTAAATGGGTCGGATCAAACAAGGAACTCTTCAACAACTACCATAAAACACTGTCATTAATTGTCCGGGTACCATTGTACAGTGTTATGCATCAGGTGTATGTACATTTTTGAACAGACTTATTTTTGTATTCTGTTATTATTCTGTGCTGTGGACTATGTAAGCATCTGTGAGGAAGTTATTCAAGGTAGTTAATATTACCTGCTGCTTTATAAAGGAGCCAGCCTCCAGTAACTCCTCCAAGTTTTGGATAAAGCTCAGTAAGAGTATCACATAGCTAGTGAATATAATTAGATTAATTAATTTTGCTACTGTTGCTGCCCCCAAAGGAGGATACCCTATTGCCATTGCAACAAAATATTTACAAAGATAACAAAAACAATATCCTTGATACATTTTATTTATACTGACAAGGACTATAATGGCAAATTATATAATGTACTGTACCTCCTGATGAGTCATGTTTTCCAGGGTGGCAGTTCTGCGTCCTAATCCTGCCTGTGCATGCAGCAGTTGATCTGGACCACTGGGTGATCTTTCACTTTGGGTCGGCAGTAGGTGAAACATGACCTGAAATGTTTTTTGTTTCTTGGGCACAGGACATGTTTCTGTGAAGCGTCGTTTGCCTCTGCGATTTGAGAACAATCCAGGAAAAGACCTGTTGAGGAAGTTATAACAACTATAAATGGTTACTTACAGTTCTACAATAATAAAAAAATAATATAAATACACTACCAATCTAAACTTTACATCAACTTGTTCATTCCTTATTCATATTTTTTCTAGATTGTAGAATAATAAAAAACAATAATATTATGAAGAGAACAATTTTGTAATTAAAGACAACTTAACCAGATCAAAGATGTTATATTTTGGAGTCTTCATAGTAGCTAACATTTTCCTTGAATGTGAATAATTGGCATTTTATCAGCTAATTTCTTCAGGTCTCACTCCGAGATGGTTTTTAGACTGAATTAGTAGTTTGAAGTAGTTACCATCTTTGCTTTGCTCGTATTGGCTTCTCTTTCCATTTCTAAAGAAATATGTGATGTTTTTCCAAAGTATATTTTTGTCTACAAAATAGGGCTGGGCGGAATGACGTAGGCTGTTAATAACCTAAACTTTTTAGGCGAGCCCAGCGAATCTTGCGTTTAAATCCTAGATGATGCTCGCTGCTTATGACGTCACATGCCACAAACCCCCGTTTTGGGTTAGATGCGTGTGGAGTCAGAGACCCGCGTTGCGAAGACAAGCGCCACAAGCGCCTATAGTGTGTTGCGACTGAGAGTGAAGAGCGATGAAGACCTACAGTACTGACCCCCATGAACACTGGTTTATAACACCAGTCATATACATATATTCTCATTATCTGTGCATATATAATTCGATAAATATAAATAAATAATAAATCTCATCATCAGAACTTAATTAGATTGAGTACATTTTCATAACTTGTCTACATTATAACTTTGAGCATCCAAATGAACTTAATGAATAAATAAATTGAATTAATCTAAGAAAAATAGGTATAAAATATAGAATTTTAATGGGAGATGGTTTCCGTTAAATATATATTTTTACCGTGAATAACATTACTCATTGCATGAAATAGCTTTTTGATCATTCCCCCCACCCTACTACAAAATAATCGGATATATATAAGCAAATGCCTTTTGATCAACATCACATAATACAAAGATCGCATAATACACATAGTTAAGTGATCATAAACATTTTAACAGTTGTGTAGTGTACTATAAAAGCAATATAAGTTTGTGCTGACCTGGTCATTTCTGTGCGAAGAGTTGATTGTCCATGAGGTTGGAATCTTTGCCTGTTATAATGTCATCAAACACAAATTGATGTATTTATATCATCATCATAATGAATGTGTTGACTTTCAGGCATACAGTGCATGATATAAAACCTACTATACCTGTTACTATCCTGGCTAGTAGAAGGCCCATCAGCTCTTTGTCTTTGATTGCTCAAAAGTGACAAAAGGTGCCTTGCTGATCTCAGAACTTCACTGTCATCCTTGTTAAGCAAACACGACATAATACCATACCATGACCATCACATTACATGAATACACACAATCGTCAAAACGGTTGTAAAGTTTATCATAAATACGCATCAAGTTCTCTTTAAAACAAAGAGAGGAATAAACAGTCTTCGTTTAGCGGCAGATCGATCGTTTAACTGGTAAAACACTACCGCCATCGGTACAGTACTGGCCATATTGGCAGTGTCTGGTAAATTGTGGGCCACTTTTCCACGGACATTATGTGAGGTGTGATATGCTACTGAATTTATATCCCATTTGATGTACACATTCATTAGCTTAAGATAACCATGAACACAAAACGTTACATGTGCACGTGTTAATGAACTTTTGTGCCTTCATTAGCTTAAGATAATCACGAACACAAAACGTTACATGTGTTTATGATCACACAAAAACATGTGCACGTGTTAATGAACTTTTGTGTCTTCATTAGCTTAAGATACTCATAAACGTTTACAGTACTTGCCTCTTGGTCCATTTCGGCAAATCCCCTGTGGTCTAATGATCAAAATTCGCTTGCACCTGTCAGTGCTCTAGTACAGCACCACCTGCTGGTGAGGGGGACAAGCAGCAGGCCTCGATTATCCATCAATGCTCGATTGCTCTTCCTGTGATACCCGGATGTGTAATGTCGAATTTCTTTTCGAATTTCTTTTCGAATTTGAATCATTGAATTTGAGTAAGCGAAATAAAACGCACCGAAATTTAAATTTGTATTGAAATTTTAACAATGAAATTGTTTAAGTCGTATTTTTAAATAATCTGAATATTTAATATTGAGTTTTATACAATGAAACTTTGCGTGAAATGTTTTCGTTTGTAAAATGCACAGCTTAAATATGCAATCATGTTGAATTGCGGAACCTTAAAATGCAAGAACTGTTAATTCAACACATTTATTTTTCGGTTAGTGCTATTCGGCAATCTTTTTTGCTTCAAAACTAAAGGCATTATTTTACTTCCATACAATTTCCAATTGATTAGATCTTGTTGATCTAAACTGATTGTTGATTCTCAGTCTAATGGTTGTTCACTCCAAAGCGTGTCAGCGTCATTTCATTGTATAAGTCATCACATGCACAATAGTCTGTTCAATTGTCAAAATTAGTCAAGAACATAATACCATGAATACCATATATGAATCCCTTGGAAAATTTGATTGATTACACCAATTGACAGTCATGTGAAAGTAGAACTTGACTAACGAAGGAAGAGTTTCACACATCTCAGATGACCAATCAAACAGTAAGTTTAGTTACCCGACAGGTGCTGTCCATGACTGTGAATGCTGACAAACATGTATGTTAAGAGCTTGACCGTGCAGGACCAGTATAATTTCTGAACATGGAGGCACCTGGCCAAGTAAATGAACAAGGGCAAATGCGTGCTCGAGGAAGAGGAAGAAGAGGAGCAAGGGTGCTTGGTGGTGGAAAAGGGGGAAGAGGCAGGGGAGCACCAAGACACCATGCTGTCCCAGATGAAATTCGGTCCACAATTATAGACCACGTCATCGACCGTGACCTCACAATGGCGGAGGCAGGTCGCCGAGTGCAGCCTAATGTTCCTTTTTCTCCGCTTGGACGTAGAGAGTTTATAAGCATCAGGCTCAAGATCAGAGGTCACTGCTCCATGCAATGGACACTGCGTGTGAGGATATTACAGGAGATCAGTGTAGGGGACGGTTGAGACATGCAAGCCGTTTCTTCCCTCATTGCATCGCCAGAGAGAATATACGCTGTGATGTGGACGAGAATCTGTGGCCAGACAGACAGCAGCGTGTGGATGGACAGGAGGGTGAGGATGATGGACAGGAAGGTGAGGATGATGGACAGGAGGGTGAGGATGATGGACAGGAGGGTGAGGATGATGGACAGGAGGGTGAGGATGATGGACAGGAGGGTGAGGATGATGGACAGGAGGGTGAGGATGATGGACAGGAGGGTGAGGATGATGGACAGGAGGGTGAGGATGATGGACAGGAGGGTGAGGATGATGGACAGGAGGGTGAGGATGATGCCCTGGAGCGGGAGGGTGAGGATGATGGACAGGAGGGTGAGGGTGAGGATGATGGACAGGAGGGTGAGGATAATGCCCAGGAGCGGGAGGGTGAAGACAGCGACCAGTGAAGAACTGTTAGTTGTGAAACTCCAGCTTTATTTAAAGCACTCTAGGCTGCATATAATTTGAATAGTTTTTTATTTGTGTATTTATATTACAATATATTATGGTGTATACATTTTCTTTTTACTCCTATGTATTGACGTAAGTTTATGTGTGTGAAAGATAATGATTAAAATGTGTGATGTCAAACCTTGGAGGCTACTCTTACTCTAAAATCCTATTTCTTTTTTTCAGTTTTATACACAATTGCATTCTGTTAGCTAGACAAAAAACAGAACAGTAACTATTGTCAATGAAGGAATGGGCCAAGACTGAAAGGTGGACATGAGCGATGTTTCAATGGTCCTCTGCCATAGTGACAAAACATCTAAATATTTTGACTTTTTGATATAGTGCTTACACAATGCCAAAGGGGTGAAGCATTTTGGGGGCACTGACTGTTTAAAAGAGAAGGAAATTTAGTTTTGACACATGAGTGAACCGTTTTGGGAGAGGTATTTGCAGAGTTTTAGAGAGTTTTAGAGAGTTTTTGCAGGTGAACCATGGTGTTGTGCCGAACCATCCACGTTATTTTGGCAAAAGCACCAAGAGTGTTGAGAGCGTCCGGTCTGTTTCAAGAAATGAGTCAAAGCATTTGAGAAAAACTGTAATGCTAATTAATGCCTTGTTTTGACATTATGGAATTTAAGACTTAAGACATTTTAAGGATCCGCGGACACCCTGTTTTATATACGATGTTAAAAAGCTCACACTACAGCAGGGAATGGTTACATTATAAAACAACGCGAGCAACATAATAAAATTACACGAGCGCTTTTGCCCTTCTTGATCAACCAGTGTTAGGCCACATCTCATCGCAACTCAACAAAGACAATAAACCCTAAATAAATACTTAATAAAAGACAATATAAACACAACATTTGTTGCCTCTAGTGGAACATTATTACTCATTATTAGGACTCATGTTGTCTTTTTTCACGCGCACGTCTGCATTTGCAGATCACAAACATACGACAAAGTCAACTCACGTTAGTCCGTAACAAAGTGTTTTACAATGAAAATATACTTACAGGCTGCAAATCAAAAGCGCCAGACTGTCCTTGTAAAGTTTTAATGGTTGGAATAGCCCCACTTTTAACCAAAGCGTTCGTGAAGCAGCCGTCTGGAAATGAGCCGCACAAACTTGAACAGTGTTGTAAATATAATTGAACCATTCCTTTTCAGTTGTCTCAATTTAGCCGGGCTAAACAAAGGGTCTTACTTTTTTTAACGAAAGACACAGCGTCTCCACGACATGAGAGTCTGAGACTCGGCCTTGCAGAGTTTGCCGATGTTTGCTGCTGATTTGTCTGCGTTCACATCCCCGTCACATGTGACATCCCCCCCAGCCGTCTGCTCCTGCACACACAAATAAACACTAGCACACAGCCACAGAAACTGACATGTTGCCATGACAACGACCACTTAGACACATCAGAAACAAACTGCTGATAACACATGTGAACTGATGTGTGACAGAGAGTCACAGTACAGTGGATTCAGTTCAGTGATCATCATCATTGTGTCATTTATATCTATATGTTGTGTTTCTGTACTATTAGTAACGTGTAATAGTCACATTTATACATGTGTCATAATTAAAAATGTGGACTTACAACAGCTGTAGAGTGAAGCGCTATAGACGCATCTGAACTTCTGTTCATATCCACTGTTAACACACAAGACAGTATTTATTCTGACAGAAACATACAATACAATAATAAACTGCAGTGGATTTTTGTTGTGATGATTGACATAATGAGAAGTGCTGACCTGACCCTGAACGGCATCATCACTGACCTCCTGCTCTGAAGAATAACTGTCATCGTCGTCTTCAGAATAGTTGTCCACGTCTGGAGAACGGTCTTAAACACAAAGAGACATGAGATGATGTCATCATTATAATAGATGGACATTTTTTGAAATACAATTCAGCTCTATGAAAATCCCATATCAACCAAAGTAACATTTAAAAGTGGAGTTCACTTCTTTCTCCAACACACAAATCAATATATTTGATTATTAAAAAATTTGACTTTCGGGAACAAACAGGACTTTCATCAGTACACACACATGTGAATGTGAGAGTGTGAGACGGCTAATAAATGCAGTGAATGTTCAAAGACTAATATTTGGACACATTTTTAAGTCCAATATAGAGTTTGAAATACATTACATTTTTTTATATGTAAAATGGTTGATTTCACTAAAGTTATGGCCGAGGTCGGCTGAAGCGCTAAGATGTTCAGTAACGGATTTGGAGAAAAACGAGTTTAAAGTTAAGTGATGAAAATAAAAGCACCACAGTCCAGTATCACAAGTTAAAGTCACTTTATAGTGGTAAGAGATTTACTCTTATAATAATTTAATATAAATTACATTTCGTAATGTTGAAGTCTATAAAAATACTGAACAAAACCGTTTGAACAAAAGGAAAGTAAGGTAAATGGTTCAGGGCACACTTAAAGAACAAGAGATCTGTCATCATCACTACACACAAGGAAACTAACAAACATTCTGTCAATGTCACAGAATTTTGGGTTAATGTGACCTCTGGTACACACACGTGCAGGAATATCAGGACCACAGCCAATCAGAGGGGGGTCCGCTCTTCACTATCTCTGATTGGTTTAGACTCTCTGATTGGTTTTGCTGCATGTCCGCCAATAGAATATTAGATAAAATATTAAAATAATTACATTTTTTATATCTTTTACGTTGTCACGACGTGACCAAGACCGGCAGATTACGTCACAAGATTACGTCGCCACGACATAAATTTGATTTAAATTTTACGTTGACGTTACGTAACAGTCACTTATTTTGTCTATCTGGGCATCGTTTATAATTTACATAAATATTTTTACAGTTATTATGTGAAATAAGTTTAAATCAAGAATGAATTCACAACATTTCAAACATGCGCAATTTAACGTTACTAGCACACATATATCAAACGTGCTAATCGCCAATTTGATTTTACAATGGAGTCTATGCACAGAGCTAGCAAAGCTAGCGTCACATGGTGGATACCCCACAGCACATATTAGCACATCTCACTATACTGTATTGAGATATAATTCTCTGAAACCTCCAAACATCACTTTATACATTTTTAAACTCAAACAAAGCATTTTCGAAGCGCATTTTACATAATACATTGAATTTAAATCGGTTTCTGTTCAATACCCGTTAAATAGTCAATTTCAACATTAGATTTTAATAAACACAATTATCATAAAAACAGTGATACTCACCGAGGAGAAATTTACATTAAAGAACAAAGAAATAAATGATCCTCTGAGGTAAAGATTCAGTCTCTCATCATCTCGTCTCATAACGCGGTTTATAAAGTTTAACTTTCTCACAGTCTTCATTAAAAGCAGTTTTATTTCTCGAGTTTTCCACTTGTTTCGTGAATCTATTGTGAGATGATTTAAACTGCGGTGCTCATATATTCTACCTGTTCCGCTAACACTCGTACTTTATCAAGAGGGGCGGGGCTTATGCTCTCGTCTGCCCAATGAGAGAGACTGTTGCTGCGTCATAATTCGCCTTGTTATATTACGTACTAAAAGTATGAACTGTTTTTGTATACTTTTGAGTTGGTAGCAAAAAAGTGTGTAGACGAGGACGTCACATAAGAGAAACGATCGTTGTTGCCTAGCTTCGCACATTCACCATAAACAAAGCATGTGACGTTTAATTTATTCCTATTGTTTTATTGACGCTTTCCGTTCCACCTTAAAAAACGCGAAGCATCCGCTTTTCCGGTTTCTTATTCACGCTTAGTTTAGGGAATAACTCGCGTTTATCTTCTTTACGTTTTGGAGTCTGTGAAAAAACTGTTTTTTCTTAGCGCGCGCGCGTCTTGTGTGTGTGTGCGTGCGTATGTGTGTGTGTGCGTGCGTATGTGTGTGTGTGTGTGTGTGTGTGTGCGAGCGTGTGTCGTGAGTAGTGTTATCATATACTGTGTGTCAAAAGTTTGATTGATTTATGGTCACCTGTCAAAGTTTATGTCAACCAGTCACTCAAGCAGAGACTTTTATGACCTCTGAACCCTGATGACAGTTATATTTTATGACTGTTGTTACGTTCTCTTCTGACCCCAACTCTTCCTTCAGTGGGTCTAAATACCTTCACCCCCTCATCACTACCTAATAAAAAAGGTGTTTTCATCTTGTGATAGCTGTTTTAAAATAGAGTGAGATAATATAGATGTTGTATGTGGAGTTTTCTTCTAAGAGTGTTGTTTCCTTGCTTTATGGCTTTTATCATGCAAATGAGTGAATTGAGACTTGAGGTTTGGAATCTTATCAATGTGTGACTGTCCCCCTACTATCCCAGACAAGTCTTTTGACCAGTCAATCAAATAAGATGATTTTTATGATCTGTCAGTCTTGTTTGACAGTTTATATTTTAAGACTTTTGTTGTAGGCCAGGGGTGTCCAAAGTCAGTCCTGGAGGAACTGTGTCCTGCAAAGTTTAGCTTCAACCCTAATCAAACACACCTGAACAGCTAATCAAGGTTTCACAAAGCAGACTAGAAACTTCCAAACAGGTGTTGAGCCCAGTTGGAGCTAAACTCTTCAGGACATTGTACACACCTGTTGCAGGCCTATCCCTGCAAGGAGTTTTGTTATCCTGCTCACATGACACCCTGCTGTTCTCACATCACAGAGGCCTGTTGCACAAAAGTAGAATTAAGACATCCAGGGATAAATGACTCAGCTGAGCTCAATGAAGCCAAAACATGTGCGTCCAGGCTTAATTGGTTGCACAAAGACCAAGCCAGGATGAGCAGACACGGATTCATTAAGCCAGGTGAAACCAATCCTGGATAGGTGCGCGCTCACGGCTCACTCAGATAGACCCCGCCACAGATCACAGATTAACTGATTTACCATGGCAACTAGATCCGCATACTTTTCCCCGTCGGAAGCACAAATCCTCATGGAGGCATACTAGGAGGTAAAAGATATAATTAAGAAGAAAGGCAACACCGCCACAGTGATAAATCAAAGAGAAAAAGCGTGGCAAAGTATTGCAGACCGCCTGAATGCGTAAGTAGTGCACAATTACACACTCACCGCTCCGCTGAAACATCACAATTACAATTCAAATATTTAATTCACATCTCCAAAAACGCAGTTGTACTGTAATTATGAAACGGTTAAATTTTTAATTGAAATGCACTGCAGATATGAGTGAAATTGTGTAAAGTAACTCCATCACACAGTATAAAGCTATGATAAATTATTATTAAAGCCTTACATTTATTATTTAACGTTACTACCCTCAGTATGGTTTAATCTTAGCCGTTGTACTTCGGTTCTTATGTTGTCCACCATTTTTTTTGTGTTTCTCCTGCTTTTATTAATGTAAAGCTGCTTTGACAGAATGAAACAATTGTGAAAAGTGCTATATAAATACAATTTAATAAATAGATGAGCTATAATAATAATCACTTTAATTTATATAGCGCCTTTCAAAGGACCCAAGGTGGGTTGCTCACTGCACTGCAAAAATGTCTTTCTTACTTAGTATTTTTGTCTTGTTCTCAGTAAAAAGAAAATATCTAAAAAAAATCTTAAATGTTTTCTTGAGCAAAATTACCTAGGAAAATAAGCAAAAAAATCTGCCAGTGAAACAAGAGAACTTTCCTAAAATTAAGTGTTAATGGAAAAAGTAAACTTATTTCAAGAGAATTTTTCTTATTATATTGACAGATTTTTTTTATTTTTTTGCTTGTTTTAAGCACACATTTACTTCAAGTTTATATTTGTAACTCCATGTAGTCAACTGGGACTACACGGAGATGGTGAAACGTTACCCCCACAGACCGTCCAGGCTGGCTCTTCTGGAAGAGCTGCGCCAAAGAAACTTTTTTGTAGCTAATGCTTCTAACCACGCAGACCTGGAGTCTGAAGAGCCGTCCATCAGCACAGCTGCCGTTCTTACAGCCAGTAAACCTTCTGGAGCATCCGGTTGCAGCTCTGAAGCGGCTGGTGGCATCTTGGTGGCGGAGGACAGCAGCTCCGAAGGCAGCACCACTGATCCAAGCGACCGAACATGGCAAAAGTAAGTTCTTAACCTCACACACATCAGTGCAGAAACTGTGAACAAACTGTAAGGTTGTTTTGAGCTCATTTTCTTCTGTCTGTATTTTTTTCAGAGATCAATCGCAGTACAGCACAAGTGTCAGGGTCAAGATGACGCAAATGGGGCTCTGCGAAAAGTTCCCTTCAGAAGAGGCCATGCTGACCTACTTTAAGGGCTACTTAATCCACACCCTGCAGGTCCCAAACTGCCAGCAGGAGGTAAGATATATCCCATTTGCGTTTCTTTTTAGTATGTTCCGTATTGCTCTTTGTAACTGGAAATGTTTTCATATATAGTAGCACAGCACATGTAGAGCAGCTATTTCGTTCCATAAAAGAAGGTAACTCAGATAAAAACACAGCTTTAGGGGTGTCTGTGTGTGGCTGGCCGGTGTGTGGCTTTTCGTCTCACTGCATCATCTCACACTTCTCTTTTTCTATCATCACAGGTAGACAACGTATCCAGGATGCTGAGGTTCATCCAGCCGAGTGAGGATGAAGTTAGCTTGGACTTCCTGCTTAAGTCCACTGAGACCAAGGATTACCTCACCCAACTCCGGGGCCCATCAACCATTCTAAACTATCTCAAGAACATGATCCGGTTTGTTCAGTATTTGAAGACCCATCTGAACTTGGCTGCAGCCTGACTTCTACAGGAAGTGCCAAGCCTACCTCGACCTCCTCGCTTCTATCAGAAAACCAGTGGCCAAGTCTAACAGCAAGGTCACTTGTAAAACAAGGTCAGTTGCTAATCTGCTTTCCATTTGTTTTTCTTTATTGACTTCCTCCATGTTGATAGTAATTCTCCACCGCATTGTTGTCTTATATGTCATTCTAGGTATGAACCGTTCCAAGAGGGTGAGAAGAGCCTTCAGGAGTGCCAGGCAGGCCTCCGGAAGGCCAAGATAGACATGCTGTCCATTTATGGGAGGCTGCTCGAAGGTGACCACTACCGGATGAAAACCCTGGACACTGTTGTGGCCACTTCAAACCTGCTCAGCTCCCTGACACGTTATGTGATTATCTGAAACAGTTATAATCATAATGTCTCTCAACACTCATCCATCAGTTTGTCAGTGTGGGTAACCTTGAAACCTTTTCAATGTTGCAGCTCCTCTTCTGACGACTCTGGCGAAGAGGGTGCCCGGGCAGAGAAGAGAAGGCGAGTGGAAGAGGTGGGCAGCCCAACCCCGGACATTGACGTTTTCCTACAGGCCTTCCCTGTAGAAATCAATGGCCACCCACCCAACAAGACCCAGAGAGAAAAAGCTGGGTTCCCCACCAACAGAGTATTCTATGACAAGTGGAGAGCTCTGCAGTACGGCAAGCGGGAGGAACATATTTTGTGTAAGTGTAGATACTTTCTTAGCCAATGATTAGATTTGCTCCAACAGAAACATTTAGATCTCGTGTGTGAACCTGAATTTTAATTTAAATGTTCTCTTTTTGACAGTAAAATGCTCAAGATGTGCCCCAACTGCAGCGAAGGTGGCTAAAGTCATAGAGGCAGAGGGGTGGACTGCCAATTGTCCTTGTCCGGAGCACATCGTCGCAAAGTGGAGGCTGCTAAGCAGAGCTCAGGCGGAGAGTGACCCGTCCATCATCAGGGGTGTGACCAGGCAGAAATGACCGGGTCTGGCTGTGAAGGACTTTGGGGAGCAGAAAGGTATGTACAAATGTCTTATGAGTACAGTAAAATCCATATAATAAAAAAAGAATATAATAACATCATGAACAGCACATTAATGACTCCCTCTTTTTGACCACAGGAGTTGTTGCAATCAAGGTCTTTGGGAAGGGCTCCATCTTTTGTGATTTCCACGGAAAGGTGATCACAGGCGCTGAGGGCAGGGAGATGATTTCAGGTTATCGAAAGCCCTTGTTGAGTTAAAACTGAAAAAATTGATAAAAAAAATCGAAACTAGGTCCCCCGAAACCAGCCGAAGGCGACCGGCGGGCCCGGGGGCACCGCGCCCAGCGGTCGTTTCGCCCAGCGGCCGTTTCGCTCGTCCAACGCAGTCAAGTACCAAAATATTGGACATATTCGGCGTTGGATTCATATTGGCTCGGTTGGATGGCGTTTGTCGGCGACGCCAGGCGTTGAACCTTTGCAGTGTGCGTTCGGCCAGCCCTTAGTCACGACCTCCCAAACGCCCTCGGGCGTGCGGTTCCCATTTTGTCGTTTTGAAATATGCATCAGATGTGAAGCATAACGAGGGTTGACCCGAGAAATATGATTCCATATAGAAAAATATAGCTCATATGAATCGTTATGACAAAACATACGCCAATCTGCAAAAATCAACTTCGGGTGTTAATCCCGGGTACAGCTGTTGAAGTTGCACTTGCACACAGTTGAAGATTTGTCCTCTGTATTAACCCTAACTATGTAGGAGCAGGTAGTCATGTCAGCCTGGGGACCAACTCCAATTGTACCTTGTGGGTCAAGATCAATGACAGGAGTATCTGATATGTGATATATCTATAGTCTGTCATTTGTTTTAGAGTAATATAATATAATAATTATCTTCGTGCTTTAACAATAATCAAAAGGGTCCACCGTTGGTCTCCCACCTTATGTGCTATAATCAGCACAAATGATCTGACCCTAAACGTTAAATCCAATCCACCATCCCCCCTGATTCTTTTTACAACTCGAGTACTGGTTACAGCTCCGAGCATATTGTATTCATTTGTTGAGAGTTCTGCATTTTCACTCCGGACACTGAAAATATCCATGACTGGGTCTGTTTTAGTGGTTTATCCAGCACTTCTGATAATAGTTGAAAGACAGATTTCCAATAGTTCTACATTTTATGGCACTTCCAAAACATATGTCCTAATGATGCTGGGGATATACCACATGTTTCAGAAGAAAACATCTTGAAGTCTGTGCAGGACTTTAAATGGTATTAATCCATGTCTTATACACAGAGAGAAGGAATGAACCTGTTCTTGTGCTCCCTCCCATTGTATATCAGGTATATTTATTTCAAGAGCTTCTTGCCACGGCTCTCTTACGCTGTAGAGAGACATTAGACTAAACTGTGATAGTTTATGACATATATGGATATTCCTCCTTTAATACAAGGACTCTTCAAAAATAGTGAATCCATTGGTGAATTTGTTGACTGGTTAGGGAAGGAAGAGAAATTATTTTGAGTAAAGTTAAGAAATATGAACTAGGTAGAGTACATTACTGCTGTAACTGTTGAAGTGTTGGATGATGAGGCAGACCCATCCCACCTTCTGCTTTAGTTCCCTGCAAATATATCTTAATTCTCAGAGTTTCTTAATTCCAAATGAACGGAGTGACCATTTTATCCAAACTTAAAAAAGGACTTCACTATATATAGTGGGATTAACTGAAATATGAAAACATATTTATGTAAGATAGTTATTTTTGGAACAATTCAAAATTGCAACTCTCATTACTACCCCACTGCTCAGGTGTTTTGTGACGCCACAGAAATAACCAAATTTCCAAAGTTTACTTTCTAAAGTTGTGAGTGTTCTGAGACTTCTTGAGAAATTCTGGTTGAATGATGTGCTCTCAGTAGAACCAGACATGTGCTATGAGGTGTCCTTGCAAAGCTTGAATCTAATAGTGTTTGTATGAGACACAGCTTCTCTCCAATGTCCAGTTTAATGAGTAGATTGATGTGTGATGTCATCAGTTCTTCCTTGACCAATGAGAACACATAAGATCTGATGATGATGATGATGATGATGATGAGCAGCAGCTGTACACAATCAAAAGCTCTTGTACTTCAACACTTAAATAAACTGACTCAACACTTATATTCCTCTTCTAGTCATTATATAATCATATATAATATAATCTTGATGTTGTTGATATTTAATGAATGAATGAATGAATAATTACCTTGAACTTAAAACTTTGTTTCTCAATTGCATGGGTTTCACGGACTGGATCATATATGTGACTATGGACAATAAAACTAGTCTTATGGGTCAAATTTTTTGAAATTGAGATTTTTACATATTCTGAAAGAAAAATAAATTTGATTTCTATGTTGATTTCTAAAGTTTTTATATATTTAAAGTAGGAAATTTACAAAATATCTTCACGGAAGATGATCTTTACTTAAGATCCAAATGATTTTGCCATAAAGGGACGGATCTCCGGTCCAGAAGCCTTAGATTGACGACCCTCGGTCAGAAAGGTGTCCACCCGGCCTCCACGACGACGGCGGCCTCGAGTCTCTGAGACCCGGCCTCCCGGAGACATAGCTCCCGGTAGCCGGAGCGCTCCGAGGCCCTCCTTGAGACCCTACCGCCGAGTTAGTCAGGCTCTTTAGGGAGTCCAGGAGTTCCCCCTCACCTATAGGATCCAGTGGCGACCAGTGTTTAGCTCCTTTGGCATTCCCCCTGATTTTAGCCGGGGGCCCTTCTTCAGCGATAATTCTAGCCCTGAACTCCGATAGGCCTGGTAGCGCTCGCGATGGAGACTGCGAGGCCTCCCTCCAGCTCCTGTCTAGAACCGCTGTCGCAGTGTCTTTTTGGTTGGTGTTAAGCAGCTTTTGAATCGAGTCATATTGCCTGAGTCGCAGTTGCTTAGGATTCATTTTGGAGGGTTCTTTCACCAGTCAAACTACCTTCCCCCGCCATGTCTCAGGAAAGAGCAGTGATAACTGTTCCTCCACTACCTTGGCCCCTTCCTCCACACTGATCCTATTCTCCTTTAGGCCTTGTGTGATCGCTCTTAGGCCTTCGGATAGAGCTGGCGGTTCACAGAGATGCCATTAGGATGGTGTCCGTCATCCTCTCTTTCCAGTCAGCGTATTGGTCTAGATCAATGCCAGTGGGGGGACTAGGAGGTGCAAGCATGGGTGGTGACTGGGTGGGGGGAGTTGAACGTGTTGACGGTGACCAGCTTATGGCAGTAAGATGCTTCTTAATGGCATCTGCGGTGCGGGAAGGTTAATCTCACCAGGGAAGCTAAATCTTTCTTTGTCAGCCTATCCTTCCAGATGGAGTTGGCGGTTGTTCTAAGTAGTTCCTCCTCTTTACGGGCCCATCTCATCCCGGCAGTGCCTTTGATGGAAGTTGATGGCTCGTGCGCTGTCTCTGTTCTTGGGGAGTCCGTCGGCCTGGTGGGTTCTTCGGGTTGACGAGGGGAGTCTTCTGGGGTCCGAGTAGGTTGCTCAGGAGCATCCGGTTGCCATCTAAGGATAAGAAGTCTCCTTTTGATGGCTTCCCCTGATCTTGATGGAAAGAGGCCCTGCAGGCGGTCGTAGAGGAGTTTCTTGGGCATCTTGTCCTGCCAGGTCTGATTGGCCAATCGTACCAACATATTGTCATCAGGCTCACTCCATAACTTCCTTCTGCTGGCTCTCTGCCTTAGCCTTTCGTCGTTCTCCTGGGCATCCCCAGCCTCCTTTCCATTGGAAAGGTTCTATCACAATCTAGACACCTTATCAATTGGGGTGATCCATGAGAAGCAGCTCCAAGATCATAGTCATCTTTGTTCCTTTGTTGCTCGGGGTCTTTTCTTACTTTCTTTTTAGTAACCAGCTCGACCCCTCCCGGCTTTGGAAGGGCAATCATCCCCTCCCTCCCCAGTGGTCGCCACGAGGAGGCGCCTGGACCATGTAACTAAGAGAGTCATAGTTACTCCCGCTGTTTACCCGCGCTTCCTTGAATTTCTTCACTGTGAGATTCAGAGATCTGGGCAGAAATCACATCGCGTCATCCCCTGGACGAGGGACCCGACGAGGGCCGTAGCCGGGGCGGACTGCGGGAAGGGCCCGTCCCGCGTCTGGGGTCGCCGCCGCACACCTAGCACCGCCCGCCTACCCCGCGGGCGCGGACACCCCCCTCCACGCCTGCGAGGGGGCGACCGAGCGGGCGGGCGAGGGGTCCGCGGCCCGCAGGGATCGACGGGAGCGCCCGGGGCAACCGCTCCGCCAGCATATATTATGCTACTGATAAAAAGGTTTTTAAAATAACATTCAATTAAGCAAACTGTTTCACTGATCCATTACAGCCACAAAAATGTGATATTTCATTGAATATGGCTTTGCTGTATTTTCCATGCCAAATGATGAGTGATCGTTGTTCGCCATTGACCTTTGTTTGTGTGTGCATATGAAACAAAACATTACAGATACAGTGTTTGTCTATTTGTGTTGCAGCTTTGTACAACGGTATGTACAAGGAGGTGGGACGAAGGATTTCAGTCTGCCTCATTAATGGTGGTGTAGAACCAGACTTCTTCTCTGAAAGACTGTTCTCTCAAGTCTTTAATCTCCTGTATCAGATATTGAGGAGATAAATTTAAATATGATAAATTCTATTTTATGAAAGTCTAATGTTTCAATTGATTACACTGATGCTTTGGCACAATGGCATATCCTCTGCTACTACTTAAAAATATTCTGTTTAGTCAACCATTAAAGTAATGCTTGGTCTGTTGTTGTAATTTGCTGTAAAATTAGATACCATCTTCAGCACAGTAATACATTTTATTCCTAAGATGGAGATGGTGGTCTAGTGGGTTAAACCACTGAACTGGTAAATCAAAGGTCGCTGGTTCGATCCCAGCAGCCACCACCAGTGTGTCCTTGAGCAAGAAACTTTACTCCATGTTGCTCCATGGGGATTGTCCCTGCAATAAGTGCACTGTAAGTCGCTTTGGATAAAAGCGTCTGCTAAATGTAAATGTAAATGTAAGATGGCGTAACTCTGATGTCTATATTATGATTTAAGCAGTAGTTCGCCCAAACATTGGCCCATATTTTTTATTTCCATATTAGGAATAAAATTGTATTATGTTCAAAGGCATTGGAGACCAATACGGTAAATGTGAAGTGAAGCATGACTAAACTGGTAAACAAGTCTTATCACTTCCATTTCTTATCTGATATCACCGATACCTATGATTTTTGAAGCATCTAGCCATGTACAACTACTCATTATGTGTTGATTTTAGTGGTGGGCATAGATTATTTTTTTAAATCTAGATTAATCTAGATTAATTCCAAAATTAATCTAGATTAATATAGATTAAAATGGCTCATTTGAATTCTGCCGAAGGCATTCAGAATATTTGTGCTACCCAAATAATGACTAAAAGTAAGTCTTTGAGAACGGGTTTCTCTAGCCAGGTGGCGCATTAGACCAGGGGCTCATCTCCTGTTTCCAAAATGCATCACAAACTGCTTGAGAAAGCTGTTCTACTATGATAATTGGTGATGAAAATTTAATTATGTTCAATAAGATGAACTTGTATTTACTTCCGCATTAGCTAAGGGATGATTTGCGTTTAGGTGGTACTTGAGACTGGAAGAGCTCCTACAGTACATTTACATTTAGTCATTTAGCCGACGCTTTTAACCAAAACGACTTACAAAGAGTGAGGGAGCAACAAGCGACCTGTCATACAGGAGCCATAATACATTAGATCTCAATACAAAGTTACTGGTTTCAACTAAAGCTAGACCAGAACCTGTTGAGAGAAAGTTTTTTTTTTTTTTAAACCAATTCCGAATTGCACAAGGTGCAAACAACCTTTGTCTTGTCAATGTTTCCATTGGGAAGCTTCTTAAAAATTAATATTCCCTGAAGCAAACCCGGCGGCTTCATAGCTGCATCCATGTTAGCACGTCACGTTTGATGCGGTAATTTCACAGTAACGTTATGTTGTGTTCAGACCATACGCGAATGGCGTGTCAAGCGCGAGTGATTTATATGTTAATTCAAAGAGCCAATAGACCTACTTGCTGCGCGAATGAAGCCCTGGTTATGAGATGAGGCGGCGCTAAGGACGCGAATGAAGCCCTGGTTATGAGATGATGATGCGGCTTCTGCTTCCGCGAAAGACGCGAATCACGCGAGTTGAAAAATCTCGTTCTCGACCCGTACAGTGCAGTTAAGCTGGTATACATCCGCGCTAAAATATCAAGGTGAAAGTCATCATAGCTTGCGTAGTTTAGACCCAGCTCCCAACCCAACTTTGAGAATAGATTAACGGCGACATTTTTTTTTTTCGCGCGATAAGAGTCTCACTGCGTTAACGGCCCACCACTAGTTGATTTATAATCTATTTTAATATTATAATATGATATATGCACATGTATTGGAAAATGATCATGTATATCTTTAGTAGATATTTTACAGGCATTTTTAGTAAATGAGCTCTTTATGTAACAGACCCGATACTAAAGATTTGATGAGACTTGTTTACTGGTTTGGTCACATGACATTTAGCATATACCCTAGGGGTGAACTACTCTTTTAAGCTCGACTCAGAATATTGTAATGTTTCTTGACTTACCGAGGCACTATGTTTCATGATTTGATTCTCTTTTAAATTGTTTGTTAAATTGGATCCAGTCAGCACAGAATGCCATCATTGGAGCCTCTGAGGAGCTGTCTATGCTGGGGTCCCTACGCCATATACAGACCTTAGAAGATAGAGATGATATGCTAGTAGCAGCAACCAAGTTCTTGCTGGAGAGCAGGTTGAGGGATTACGTGGAACAGTGTGAGAATCTGGATTTCGTCCTGTCCTCTACAAATATTGCATCTGTGTTTAATACAAAGTTCATGTATCATATGTATTCATTCCTATTCATTACTATTAATATTAGCTTCTATTCATATTAGATGTGCCTTTCATTCTTGTTGTTTAACCTCGTTGAAAGTTCTATCATGTCATGCTGTCTTATGTTGATATGAGTATCTGTTGTTCTCCATATCAAGGTTCCTAATGATGCCTATGGACGATTGTTCTGTTATTGTAATAATGAATATGTAATCATATCTGATTGTTCAGGAGGAAAGACTAAACAGAAAGTCTGGTGATTTTCCACTGTTTTGGTGGTTTTATATGACGCCTCCTAAGGCAAAATTATAAGTATTAGTCCTAAAACAATAAACATTGGACTCTGATTGAACAAGCACTTGTGTCTGTGTCAAACTTTGTCTCCAGGCCTGAATACTCTGTGTGTTCCGTCGACTAGACTCTTCAACCGTAGAATATTGTTAGACAAGGGGACATAAGAAGTTTACATTCTTTCAGTTGGGGGCTCGTCTGAGGGGAGACTCTTCTCTCATTGAACGAAAGAGAACAAAAGACCTCTGGGGCGCACTGACGATCGGTCACAGACCTACATTAAAAGGGGTAAGTGTTTTTTCTATACAGTTCTTTATGACTTACAGAAATCTAACGCTTACCCTGTAGGATTCTTGTGTGTTTAAATTCATGTTAGTGGGAGTTGATTCTCCCATTGTTGTACCAGTGAGGCTGGCGACAGTAATTAATAAAATAATTATTAAGGAATATGAATAGGTTTCAATCCATGTTAGTGGGATTCGACTTCCCATTGTTGTGACAGCGAGGCTGGCGACAGTAATTAATAAAATAATTATTAACGCACGAATATGAATGGTTAATGCAGTCTTGATCACACTGTAATTTGGGATCGAAGTTGTGACGGGAGAAGCAATGACACATACACGAGGGGGTTATTCAGATGTGCCCCGGAGGGTATATTTATTTAAAGTCCCCGGGGGAGACGGAAGAAAACAAACAGCGGAAGCTTGACTTCCGGGTTCCCAGGGTTTTCCGGGTATCTTTCTTCCGAGTGAGGTGGCGTTCTGCAGGGGTCGATGGTAGCTCCCTCGATGTGGGAACTTGCCGATCCTGTTTCTCTAGTTTCCTTCGGATTCTGGAAAAGAAAGATACCAGTTTAGAAGGTTGTCCGTATTGGAGACGTTGCTCACCTTCACTCCGTCTGCTTGGGCTCTTTATAGCCCTTTGTCTGAGAGCCTCTGATATCCGGCAGGTGTGAGGCTCTAATTCCTTCCGTCTCCATGGCGACGCTGATTGCACCAGGGGTGACTCGTCACATTCCCCCCCCCAAAGCGTCGACCTCGTCCGGTGGGCTGTCCTGTGGGGAGACTTCGGGAAGAACTTACATGTTGGGGGGGGGTTCCCTGACCGAGATGTCCATCCTGACCATAACCTCGACAGACCGTCTGCGTTGCCATGGGAGGTCCCGGCCCGATGTTTCACAATAAAGTGGTAGTCCTGGAGCGCCAGAAACCACCTTGTAACTCTGGTGTTGGTGTTCTTCGCCTTGGCCATCCACTGTAGTGGTGCATGGTCGGTGACCAAGGTAAAGCTTCGTCCCAGCAGATAATATCTTAGCTCCAGGACTGCCCACTTTATGGCCAGGGCCTCCCTTTCCACCGTAGCGTATCTGCTTTCGGCTGGAGTGAGCTTTCGGCTGATGTAAACTATGGGGTGTTCTGTCCCATCCTGGATTTGGGAAAGGACGGCTCCTAGTCCGGTGTCTGACACATCGGTCTGGAGGGTGAAGGGGCAGCTGAAGTCCGGTGCTCGCAGGACTGGAGAGGACGACAGGGTCCGTTTCAGGGTCTGGAACGCTTCTTCCGTGGCAGGTGTCCATTTTACCTTCTCTGGCTGCCCCTTCCTGGTCAGGTCGGTCAGGGGACTGGCTATGGAAGAGAAGTTGGGAATAAAACACCTGTAATACCCGGCCAGTCCAAGGAAGGCACGTACCTGGGTTTTGTTGTTGGGTCGGGGGGCATCCCGAACTGCTTCAACCTTCTTTCTCTGGGGTTGGATGAGTCCTCCCCCGACCCTGTACCCCAGGTACTGGGCTTCGGCAAGTCCAAGGTGACACTTCTTTGGATTTGCCGTCAAGCCTGCCTTCCGGAGGTCCCTCAGCACTCTCCGTAATCTGTCTAAATGTTCGTCCCAGGACCCCGAGTGGATGACCAGATCATCTATATATGCAGCCGCATACTCTTGATGTGGGCGTAGTAAGATGTCCATCATCCTCTGAAATGTGGCAGGTGCCCCATGAAGACCGAATGGCAGCACTGTGTACTGCCAGTGACCTGAGGGCGTGCTGAACGCAGTTTTCTCCCGGGACTCCGGTGAGAGGGGCACCTGCCAATATCCTTTGGTTAGGTCAAGTGTTGTGATAAACCGAGCCTTTCCCAATCTGTCCAAGAGCTCATCCACCCGGGGCATCGGATAGCTGTCGAAGCTGGAGGTCTCGTTTAGCCGCCGAAAGTCGTTGCAGAACCGGAGAGTGCCGTCTGGTTTTGGGACCATCACAATAGGACTGGACCAGGGACTACGAGAGGGTTCTATTACTCCCATCTCTCTCATCCTGTTGATCTCCTCCTTTATAGCCAGTCGACGAGCCTCCGGGACCCGATAGGGCCGCTGTCTCACCACTACTCCCGGTGGTGTTCGGATCTCGTGCTGAATTATCCGAGTCTGCCCGGGCTTTTCTGAGAACACATCCTGGAATTGACTGACCAGGGCTTGTAGGTCGTTTCTCTGGACGGGGGACAGCTGTTCTCCCATCTGGACCACCGGTGGTTCGGACGCTGCAAATGCTGCCACCTGGGTGGGGGTGGCGATCCACTTTTTCAACAGATTTACGTGGTACAGCTGGTCCTCCCGTCGTCGTCCCGGCTGGCGGATCCGGTAGTTGACCGGCCCCACTCTTTCCAGGACGGTGTACGGGCCCTTCCACGACGCTAGGAATTTTGAAGTGGAGGTCGGCATTAATAGTAGCACTCTATCTCCAGGCTGGAATTCCCTAGGTTGAGCGGGCCGGTCATACCACCGCTGTTGGGCGCGCTGGGACTCTACGAGGTGTTCCTTCACGATCGGCATTACTCTATCAATACGGGCCCGCATCTGTTGGACCTGTTCTATTAAACTTCGATGTGGCGCCGGCTGATGTTCCCAGGCGTCTCTAGCCACATCCAAAAGCCCCCTGGGCTGTCGGCCGAAGAGGAGTTCAAAGGGAGTGAATCCTGTGGATGCCTGGGGCACCTCCCTGATCCCGAAGAGCACATAGGGTAGTAGCAGGTCCCAGTCGCGCCCATCCTCTGCTACTACTCGTCGGAGCATCCTCTTCACGGTCTGGTTGAATCTTTCTACAAGACCGTCCGTTTGGGGATGGTATACGGATGTCCGGAGTTGTTTCACCTTGAGTAGTTTGCAGAGGTCCGCCAGTAGCCGGGACATGAATGGTGTTCCCTGGTCAGTCAATATCTCCGTGGCAATGCCCACCCGACTGAAGAACAGGAACAGCTCTTTTGCGATCGCCTTCGCCGTTGCCTTCCTTAGCGGTATGGCCTCCGGATACCGTGTAGCGTAGTCTACTATGACCAGGATGTGTTCGTGTCCTCGGGCAGACTTCGGGAGCGGTCCTACCAGGTCCATCCCGATGCGCTCGAAGGGCACTTCGATCACTGGGAGAGGGATGAGTGGGCTGGGGGGAGGGCGTTGGGGAGATGTCTGTTGACAAGTTGGACAGGCCTGGCAGAACCTTTTGACTTCTGCTTCTAGGCCGGGCCAGTGGAACCTGTCTCGAATCCGTTGGATGGTGTTCGCGGCTCCCAGGTGTCCTGCCATCGGATGAGTGTGTGCCAGCTCCAAGATCGTCTCTGTCTTGGTCTTTGGCACTACCAGTAATAACTTTTCCTCCCCCCGCCTCAGTGCAGCACAGTAGAGCAGACCCTGCTTGACCACGAAGTGCGGAAGGGGGTGGGGAGGGGGTTGGTGATCTTTTCCATCGACCATCCGGACTTGCTTCCAGCAGTTTTGTAGTCGCGTGTCCTCCCGCTGTTCCCTTCCAAACGAACCCCCTCCAGTTATCTGTTGGAAAAGGTCAGAGAAAGGATTAAGGTTCGGACACTCACCCTCCCGCTCGCTCTCCGTCGCCATCAGGACAGGACGTTGACTCCGACCCTTGGGGGGACGATACTTCCTCTGGCGATCCCCTCGATTGGCCGGTCGTACGGAGGCAGCTAGCAACTGATCGAACCCGGGCCAATCCCGGCCTAGCAACATCGGTACCGGCAGGTCGTCCACGATCCCGATCTCCACCGTCCATGAGCCCGGGCCTGCGGCCACGGTCACCTGGCACGCCGGTACACTACGGGTGTCTCCATGGACACAGGTGATCGGGATGGTGGCCTTCCCACCGATACGCGGCCGGACGATCCCGGGTCGAACCAACGTTACAGAGCTGCCTGAATCCAGCGTCGCTGTGATGGGACGACCGTCGACCTGCACCGTTCGGCGTGGTGCTCCTGAAGGAACAGCCTGGTGCACTGCACAACCGGCCAACCACACTGGGGGTCCGTGAGATGAGGGTTCAGTCGGCATTGGTTCGTCTAGAGGTGTTGCCACTCCGGGTCTGCTCACTGGCCTCGAAGCGCCCTCCGATTGTCGCCATGCCGGGGTATACCTCCGGGGGGGTGTCCCCGCTCTCTCCCTCACCTCCCGAGCGGCTGCGGCCTCCGCCAACTCCACCGCCTCGACTACATCTCGGATACTGGTAGGTCCGCGCATGCCGACAATGGTCCGGAAGCGTCGGGGAAGGGCTCTTAGCAGCTTGTCAACAACGACTTTTTCGGCTACCTGGGTGGCTGATGGTTCTTCGGACAGTAGCCACAAGTGTCCCAGGCGCGTCAGTTGGGCGGCCTGTGCCCTCACCGGTACCTGTTCCTCGTAGGTCCACTGGTGAAACTGCTGGGCCGCGCTGATGGGGGACAATCCAACTCGGGCCAGTATTTCCCTTTTGAGGGCCTCGTAGTCATCGTTAGCTGGGGGTAGTAAGGAATAGTAGGCCCGTTGGGCTTCACCTGACAACAGCGGGGCTAGGATTTTTGCCCACTCGGCCTTGTCCCATAACTCTCGTGTCGCTACGACCTCAAAGGTATGGAGGTACGCCTCAATATCGTCTTGGACCGTCAGCTTCGTAAGAAGTTGGTGAGCTGTGGCCTTGGCATCCGGTAACGGTGTCCTCGCCATCGTGGCCTCTCTGAGCATGCCTAGGACTTGGTCCGTGTGCTCTTGCCGTTGGGTCAGCTGCTCTGTGCATCTTTGTTGACGCGTCGCAACTTCGGCCAACCGGCGAATAATTTCCTCCATTATCAGAGGGAGAGAGAGAGTTAGGGTCCACCGGCAAATCTGAAACCCAAAAGAAGGAAGGGAAAAAAATAATAATAATAAAAAAAAACCTCGGTATGTATCAAAGCTTGTCACAGTGCCCGCATTCTCCACCAGTTGTGACGGGAGAAGCAATGACACATACACGAGGGGGTTATTCAGATGTGCCCCGGAGGGTATATTTATTTAAAGTCCCCGGGGGAGACGGAAGAAAACAAACAGCGGAAGCTTGACTTCCGGGTTCCCAGGGTTTTCCGGGTATCTTTCTTCCGAGTGAGGTGGCGTTCTGCAGGGGTCGATGGTAGCTCCCTCGATGTGGGAACTTGCCGATCCTGTTTCTCTAGTTTCCTTCGGATTCTGGAAAAGAAAGATACCAGTTTAGAAGGTTGTCCGTATTGGAGACGTTGCTCACCTTCACTCCGTCTGCTTGGGCTCTTTATAGCCCTTTGTCTGAGAGCCTCTGATATCCGGCAGGTGTGAGGCTCTAATTCCTTCCGTCTCCATGGCGACGCTGATTGCACCAGGGGTGACTCGTCACAGAAGTGTTAGCTTTGAGGTAAAGGCTTTGTTACTCACAAAAATAAATAAAAATAAATAAAATCTGTTTAATGGTTATTCTAAAAGATAACATTCTTACAGTTAAAATTGAAAATATTATTGATATCACTGTTACTGCATGTATTGAAATATTGGTGTCAGAAAAGGACGGTGAATATAATATCCCCCTCTGAACACAATATAATACATGCAGCACTGTTGAAACTGTTGGTCGATTGAACACAAGGGTTTTTTCTTTGTTTTGTCTGTACTGTACTGTTTATCACCGCCGGGTATATATAGAGTGTAAGATGGGAAATTCTGTTTCGAGGCCACTGCCGGGCGAAACGCCAGTCGCATTTATGTACAGAAATAATCAAGGATTTTATACAGATCCATATGTTAGCAATATCGCAGGATGGTCGGAGGGAATAAAACCGAAAATTGATTTTCCCTATCCGAGGGAAGGTTCATTTGCTGATGAGTGTATGTTACTGGCAGGGGGCATGTCAACGGGAGGTTGGGGAGACCCAACATGGGATTATCCATACATGAATAAAGCTTATACAGTATGGAAAGACATGAAAAAGGTTTGGGACCAGGGTCCGGAAAAATCTAAAATTATTGCGTATGCAAAGCAAAACCAGTGGCCATTTGAAAAGCCACCGGGATATACGAACCCTTGCCAGACACAGTTTTCTCCCTCTGCACCATCACTGCCGATAAAACCAAAAGAGATAAAACCGGAAAAGTTAATTGATAAACCTAATGTAACAACAAACCCTCAAAATTCAATGGTTTGGGTAAGAGCTGGAAACACGCTAAATGAAAGACCGTTAAGAATGTCTGATATGGAGGCGATCTGTAAAAGCTTGCCTTCTCCACAGGAAGCGGGTAAATATGTATCAATTTTGCAAACACATACAAAATATGGGCATTTTACAGGAAGAGATTTCAGAGCGGTGTTGTTAAGAACACTAGAGAAAGATGTAACAGAGGAAATGCTGATTGAAAAATGTCCCGCATTATTACTTGACAATGATAAAATCACAAATAGCGGTACAGCTGCAAACCCACACGAGATGTTTTGGGAGACGGCTGCTAATGTTGAAACATTTTTCAAACAGCTAAGAGAGTTTCTTGATGAACGCTTAGGGAATCAACAGGACTTATCATATGCTGCAGGCACTAAGCAGGCAGCGAAGGAATCAGCTGCTCAATTTTTTGTGCGTTTTAAGAAAGCATGGGTCGAAGATTCTAAATTGCCTATGAATAATGATATAAAGCCTCTATTTGTCAATACTCTGTTAAATAACATGAATCCGAAACAAGCGCAGTTAATCAGAATAACAACTTCAAACTTGCATGATATGACTTTAGATGCTCTAGGAAAGCGAATCAGAGAGCTGGATAGCTCTGGGGGGTTTTCTGTAAAACAGGAACATGCTATGTTTACAGGATATCCCGAAAAGAGGAGGACTGAACAAACAGCTGTAAACCCTAGCCAAAGGAAGAAGTCTGAGGTCATTTGCTTTTGTTGCGGAAGGAGGGGCCATTACAAACGAGAGTGCAGACACTTCCGCAAGCCGATTTCTGGTGAGACACACATACAACAACCCACACCACCCAGCAGACATGAGACCACGGGTGCTCCATATGAGACCACGGCTGCTCCATACCCAACCCAGTGGCCCTCAAATCAAGAATAGGGGTGCCCACAGAGTGATCAGAGTGATGTCAGTTCTGATTTATGTATGATGACCCTGACCTTTTCGAATAATGGGGAGGATTTGCCTTATTTTTTCCTTATGATAAACGGCCAGCCTCAAACCTTTCTGCTTGATACAGGCGCAGATGCTTCGTCTATGACTTCTAACAGTTATGAGGGTCCTATTACTAATCAAATTATTCACTCTGTGGGAATTTCCGGAACTGACATTGTTTGTACTGTAACACCCCCTTTACAGGTTGCAGCCTCTGGCATTAAACCATTCTTCCACAAATTCACAATTATTCCAGGTGCTCCACTAAATCTTTTAGGTCGTGATATGATGCATAAATTAGGCATGGACATTAAGTTTACTGATAACAAGGTTGTTTTTTCCTTTCTGTCTAGTTTACAGGCATCCGTCGATCCTCTGCCTACAAGTGGACTGATAAGCGTCTCAAGGGTAACTCCCTCCGGTAGCAGCATATCTATAGGGGCGGACACCATGATTAACCCTTTGTTATGGTCTCAGTTCAGGAATGAAACTGGTTTCATTGACATGGAACCTTATCAGGCTAAACTTAAAACAAACAAGCCTGTCTACATTAAACAATACCCTTTGTCTAAAGATAAGGAACAAGGCATTCAACATTTGATTGAAAACTTTGTCAAGCAGGGTGTCCTCGAACAAACACACTCACCATATAACACACCAATTAATCCTGTTTTGAAAGTGGATGGGAAAACTTGGAGATTAACTCAAGATTTAAGGGCAGTTAATCAGTTAATTATACCACTCGCACCAATTGTGCCTGATGTTTTGACTGTTATGAATTCAGTGCCACATTCGCACAAGTATTTTACAGTAATTGATTTGTGTGCAGCCTTTTTCTCTGTACCTGTACACCCAGATACTCAGCCTTTGTTAGCATTTACATTTAAGGGGCAGCAATATTCATGGAAACGCCTTGCTCAGGGCTATGTTGACTCACCCGCTGTCTTTTCTGCAGCAGTGCACAGAACTTTGGCCAAAATGACTGATTTGCCTTCAACAGTGTGTGTGCTTCAGTTTGCAGATGACATACTCGTGTCGGGGGAGACGGAGGAGGACTGTGAAAAAGCATCTATAATTGTTTGCAATGTACTTGCCGAAACAGGTTTTAAAGCCTCGAAAGAGAAACTGCAATGGGTTCAATCCAAGGTAACCTATCTGGGACATGTGTTGATGCAGGGTCTCAGAGCAATATCTACAGATAGGGTCCAGCTGATCAGAAAGGTTAAGTCCCCACGAACAATAAAGGAGCTACAAAGCTTTCTGGGACTAATTAACTATTGTAGACAGTGGATACCTGACTGTGCGATTCACGATAGGCACCTGAGGGGTCTGATAGATCACAAAGCTCCGCCAAACACATCATTGGAGTGGACTGCGGAAGCTGATGAACATTTCAATGCTTTGAAAGCAGCCATCACGACGGCACCAGCACTTGGCCTGCCGGACTACACCAAGCCTTTTCACTTGCATGTGAGGAAGACAGCGGGTGCCGCCTTAGGGGTCTTATTGCAACTTCATGGCTCAACATATAGGCCAGTAGCATATCTGTCTAAAAAGTTAGATAACATAGTCACAAGTATGCCAGCATGTCTTCGTGCTGTGGCTGCATGTGCTCTGATTGTACAGATGGCTGAGAAAACTGTGCTGTCACACCCTTTAATATTATATGCATCCCATCAGGTAGGTGTAATTTTACACAACATGCAAACACAACACATGACAGCGCAACGAGGCTCAGGTTACGATGCTACTCTGCTGGCAACAAAAAATCGTCTTGGTTACGTATGTAACCTCAGTTCCCTGATGGAGGGAACGAGACGTTGTGTCGAGAACGACAGATGGGGTTCGCCCTTGAGAACCAATCAACTCTGACTACTATAGAAAAGGCCAATGAAATTTGGCGAATGCAATTTGCATGCCGGGCTCCGCCCCCGGAAATCCGGTATAAAAGGAGGCCGGCGTGCAGCATTCACTTACCTTTGTTCTGAAGAGCCTGAGACCTCTCAAACTGCAGCAGAATACGATACGTGTTCGTGGCATAAGGGACACAACGTCTCGTTCCCTCCATCAGGGAACTGAGGTTACATACGTAACCAAGACGTTCCCTTTCTGTCGGTCTCTCGACGTTGTGTCGAGAACGACAGATGGGGTTGCCTATGGAAAACGCCACAACGCTGTATCGCGTCACAATCTCTAGCGAAGCGACGGTAACAAGCCTGGGCGTGTCATCTCGAAGCTTTCGTGAGACTGTAACCTTCCAGTGTGGTGGTCGGGGGGTTCCAGAGCTTTCTTGGAGAAAGATGGGTACAGCCCTGACCGGTAACTTTCACGGACGGGGCCTTAGCTCTCTATAGGCGAGAGGCCATCCAGATCAGTTTACACCGGGTAAGCGCGACTCTTAATCAGAGAAGCGCTACAGAGGCCACCTCCTACCCGTGGGGAGGAATATGGTGGATATAGGTATGGTCTCGTCCTTGGAGGAGAACGCATGGAACGTGCGGACTGAGTAGTTAACCGCGAGGTGGAGGCCCACCTGGGGAAGCTCATGGGTTACCAGGAGTGGGAACCATTCTCATGAGGATACATCAGACGGAACAGCCCACGGAGGGGGTGTTACAGACGTCCGGTAGCACTAGGTCCGGTTAGAGCTATCTGTGATAGCTCACATGGTATCCCGGCCTAAGGGGGAAGGCTGCTCTGCCCAGCCAGCCCCCAGGGGGTGCTTGTTTGGTGATGGATGGAATGCCTATTCTTAACCAGTGTCTGGGTAAGAAGGGAGGCTGGTGAGGTACCAGTTTCTTAGCGATGTGTTCGGGTAAGAAGAAAAGGTAAATAGCACACTGACCCAACCTGTTAGAGGGTGGAAAGGTGCTTTCGCAGGCATACGCCCCCCCGGATGCCAGTCCTACATGTCGCCACGCAGGACGTGGGCTGACACCGGGTTTACGCGAAGGTTGTTAACCCTTGCGAAGGTGTTTGGGCATAGCCCAACCCGCAGCTCTACAGATGTCTGCTAGAGAGGCGCTTCTGCCAGTGTCCAGGAGGTGGCTAAACTCCGTGTGGAGTGAGCCCTCACTGCCAATGGGCATGGGAGATTCTGAGATCGGAATGCCGTCGTAACGGCGTCCACGACCCAGTGCGCCAGCCTCTGTTTGGAGACAGCCTTCCCCTTCTGCTGTCCTCCAACAGACACGGAGCTGGTCAGAGCTTCAGAGCTCTGCGTGCGGTCCAGTACGTACTGGACACAACACTAATCGGGTTGGGTCTTCCTCCCCTATGGGGAGCGCCTGCAAGTTCACCACTTGGCCCCGGAGGGAGTAGTGGGAACTTCTTGGGCACGCATCCGGGCCTGGGTCTCAAGATAACGTGAGAGTTTCCAGGGCCGAGTTTAAGGCAATCCAGGGACACGGAGGATGCTCGGTGGTCCCCTACCCTCTTGAAAGAAGTGAGCGCCGTCAGGAGGGCCGTCTTACTCTATGAGGAAGATCGGAACCTCCGAGGGGCTCTTTGGGGGGCCCTGAGGCTCCCCAGGACCACTTAGGGTCCCAAGAGGGTATGGAGCGGAGATGAGGCGGATTCCGCCCTCTCGCTGCTTAGGAACCTGGTGACCAGGTCGTGTTGCCCTAGAAACTTTCCACCGACTGAGTCGTGATGAGTGGCAATAGCGACTACATACACTTTCAGTGTGGAAGGGAGATGTTAGTCTCCAGTCTCGTGAGGAGGGGAACACAATCCTGATCAAGCACCTCAGTGGGTCTTTCTCGTTGAGAAAGACACCAGGACGAGAAGAGGCACCGTCTAGAGGCGTGTAACCGCCTAGTAGATGGGGCCCTAGCCTGGGTGATGGTCTCAGCCGTATAGGGGGAGTAGCCATCTTAGGATCTTCTCGTCCCGTCTAGAGACCAGACATGGGTGTTCCAGAGGTCTGATCTGGGATGCCAGAACGTGTCCTTCCCCTGAGAGAGCAGGTCCTCTGTCAGGGGAATGGTTCAGGGGGAGTCGCTGTCCAGAGCATCGGCTCTGAGGCCAAGTGCGGTTAGACCGGTGTGGTGTAACCAATAACACTTGGTGCTCCTGCTCCCTGACCTTGCACAGAGTCTGTACAAGAAGGCTCCTGGGGGGGGGAAGGTGTGCTTCCGCCCATCCCGCGGCCAGCTGTGCGCAAGGATATCCGTGCCGAGGGCAGGGACTATCAAGCGGGCAAATGGTGGTGTTACGGGAGGTGAACAGGTTTTACCTGGGCCTACCCGAACAGCCTCCAAATGAGCTGGACTGCACGGGGGTGGAGTCGCCACTCTCCACGAGGCATAAACTGGCGAGAAAGCACGTCGGCTGTCTAGTTCAGTTTGCCCGGGGTGTGTGGCCTGCAGGGAACGAGTCACCTGTTGACTCCACCGGAGGAGGCGTCGAGCAAGTTGTGTTTAGCTGCTGTGTGCGAACGCCACCCTGACGATCTGTATTCGCTACAGCTATAGTGCTGTCCTCGGAACAGCACGTGCATGTCTCGCACGAGAGGCCGTAGCCTGCTCAGTGCAAGTAGCATAGCCCACAACTCTTGGCAATTGGTATGCCAGCGCAGGCGGGGGTTCGTCCAACACCCCACCTGCGTGCCCGTTGCACACTACACCGCACCCCTGCAGGGAGACTTCAGTCGTCACCACGACCTGCCTCATAACCTGCTCAGAGGGACCTGAGTCCGTCGAAAAAGTCATAAAGACTAGGGGTTATGGTGCGTCGGCAGCAGGGCGGCATCACCATGCGCCTGCTGCCGGTGTGCCACGCTCTCCTCGGAACTCGACTCTGAAACCAGTGTTGGAGCGGTGTCATGTGCATCAACTCGAGGGGTATTAGCCCGCGAGGACGCCATGTGTCCCAGGAGCCTCTGAATTGTTTCAGGGGGACCGCTGTCTGCCTAAAATGTTCATTTCAGACAGTTCAACACTGGTTGGGCACAACTGCGGACAGGTGTGCCGACATGGTGACAGAGCTGAGTTCCATACCGAGAAAGAGGATGCTCTGCACTGGGGAGAGCTTGCCCCTCTCTTGGTTGACCTGGAGTCCCAATCGACCTAGGTGCCGGAGCACCAGGTCCCTTTGTGTACATAACAGATCTCGCGAGTGTGCCAAGATAGGCCAGTCGCTGAGATAGTTTAGTACCCGCTCGCCTTCCTCCTCTCAGGGAGAAAGGGCGGTCAGGGACAGACCGAAAGGGAGGACTCTGTACTGATATGCCCGCCTCTCGCACGCGAACCGTGGGAACGGCCGGTGTCGAGGAGGATCGAGACATGAAAGTAAGCGTCCTTCAGGTCGATTGCCACGAACCAATCCTGACACCTCATAGATGTCAGGACGCGCCTCTGTGTGAGCACCCTGAATGGCAGCTTGTGAAGGTGCTCTGTTCAGGGTACGCAGCCTTTGGGGGCAACCCGCCGTCTTTCTTGGGAACGATGAAGTGCGGGTGGTGACCCACTGAACATCTTGGTTTTGAGGGACGAACTCGATGCCTGTTTTGCCAGAAGGGTGGTGACCTCTACCCGAAGTACGGAGGCGTCCCTGCCTCTGACAGAGGGAGAGATGATGCCCCGAAACTTGGGTGAGTCTCTGGCGAACTGGATCGAGTAACCAAGACGGACCGCCCTCATTAGCCAGCGAGACAGTGTGGGCAGCTCTCGAGCTCCCAGGGACTGTGACAGGGTGACCAAGGGGACGGTCTGCTTCATCATTCCCACGGGGGGTGGTTCGTCGGCTGGCGGAGCTAACCATGTCGCGGGGAGTCCCCGGAGGGAAGGTTTTTGCTCCGCCTGCTTACCTGCCTGGCGGGACAACGGCACGCACTGTCGGTTTGAGAGTGGTGACGGCTGTCGTATATGTGTACGACCTCACGCCTCGCCAGGGTGTGAGGTCGGTTCGCCGAGCACAGTCCAGTGGAGTGTGCGATCGGCTGCAAGTAAACCCGGGGAGAACAGAAAACTCAGTGAGTAAGTGGGCGCCAAGCCCTAACAAGGGCCCGGCTTTGGTGACGAGGCAGGAGTCGTCCCGTACCGACCGATCAGAGCCGTGGCTGTGAAGGTTCGGGCCCGATGTTGTTCTCCCTGGGGTCTTCCCGTCAGTGTCCCTCCTCGCGAGGAGGTTGCTGACGGGGTGGAGGTTTCCCCCTCGACCTCTGCTTCCGGGGTGCCGCCTGTGGGGGCACAGGAACCGGAGCCGATGTCGAAAGGGTCCTGGGTTGCAGGGAAGCAGACGTCACGTGAGATCTCGGAGGCCTGTAGGCGGCCGAGTCGCGGCGTGAAAAAAATGTGGTTAATTGCCACTGTCTGCTTCGCCGTCAAAAAACTGCTGAGCGCAGTCCTCGACGGTGTTACCAACAACCCACCCTGCGAGATGAGTGCATCAAGAAAGCGGACTTCCTTGCTGTCACTCTTCTGCACAAGGTATAGCCGGGGGTGTCTCTCCTGGACCACTACCGTGGACATCGTCCGACCCAGGGCCCGTGCCGCCGCCTTAGTCGCCCGTAGAGCGCTGTCAGCGGTGGCACGGAGATCCTGCATTATACCCGGGTCGGCCTTACCCTCGTGGAGCCCTCTCAACGCCCTGGCCTGGCGGACCTGCAGGATGGCCATGGCATAGAGAGAGGAGGCAGCCTGGCCCGCAACATCGCAAGCTTTCGACACCAGTGATGCCGAAGTCTTACGTGCTTTGGACGGTAGGAGTGGTCGATCCCCCCCCAGGTGGTAGCCGTCCGCGGCACAGGTGCACCGCAGGCGGACGTTCCACCCGGGGGATCTCGACGCAGTCCTTGGCTGCCTCACCATCGAGGGAAGTAAGGGAGCCGGAGCTGGTTTCACTGGAACGGTCCGTGAGAGGAGCGTTCCAAGTTTTACACAGCTCCTCATGCACCTCCGGGAAAAACATGGCACCCGGGGTGGGCGCGGTTTGCACCGCGCACCGACCTCGGGAACCACGTATCCCCGGGTTAGCACGGATGACATCACTTCTGCTTCCTCCTGAACTCGACCGCTGGGGGTGGAGTTTGGATTCGGCAGAGTCGGATGCCAGTCTCCCTCCGATGCTGCGAGCGACATCTCATCTACGTCACACATCGTTTCCGAGTGTGTGCGTGAGGATCCGGACGGTATGCCACCGCCGGTTGGGGAACGTTCAGAAGAGCGAATCGGGGTGCGATCGGCCCGTGAGCACTTGGCTGGCGGGTTTACGTTCGCAGAGTTCCCCGTATCACTAACGCTGCTAACGTGGGTGGTCATCGGGGCCGTAGCCACAGATGTCACAGCCCGGGTAGCAGACGAAATGGTGGCTGGTTCCCGTAGGAAGACAGCCACCCGTGACCGCAACTTCTGAATGACAATCTGCCCGCAGTGCAGGCAGATGTGTCAACGAACGCTGCTTCAGTGTGCTGGACGCCCAGACACCTAATGCAGCGATCGTGTCCATCCCCCTCCTCGATGAGGGTGCCGCACCCAAGAGAACAGCGGGACATGCCGCGCTGGAGAATGCTCAGTCAGTCCTGAAAAGGACTTTTAGAAAAAATCTCTAACACCTCCGGAACCGCCGAGACGCCCAGGGGAAGGTCGCTGCAGAAAGGGACGATCCGCTGTAACATGTCGTAGCACCAGCGTGTAGTTGTAGAGGATTGAATCCTGAGTTGTACTCATGAGCGATGGCTCTGAAGAACAAAAGGTAAGTGAATGCTGCACGCCGGCCTCCTTTTATACCGGATTTCCGGGGGCGGAGCCCGGCATGCAAATTGCATTCGCCAAATTTCATTGGCCTTTTCTATAGTAGTCAGAGTTGATTGGTTCTCAAGGGCGAACCCCATCTGTCGTTCTCGACACAACGTCGAGAGACCGACAGAAAGGGAACTTAGCATTCAAACTACAGCAAACGTTAATCCTGCTTTGCTGGGTATTTTGGGTATGGTAGACATGGCAGATTTTAATGTTGAACATGATTGCATCTTTGAACTGACCACCTCTTACTCTTCTAGGTTCGATCTGTTGGACACGCCCCTAGAGGGGGGAGAACACATTTATGTTGATGGGTCTTGTTCAAAGCCATCTGACGGTGTCTACCTCTGTGGCTATGCTGTGGTTTCCGAGACAGGAGAGGTAAAAGAAGCTTTTGCTCTAGATTACAATTCGGCTCAAGCTGCAGAGTTGATAGCATTAATACGGGCCTGTGAGCTGATGACAGGAAAGAGAGTAACAATTCACACCGATTCTCGGTATGCTTGGAGTGTTCTTCACCATTATGCCAGAATGTGGGAAGCGAGAAGTTTTAAAACTGCTGATGGAAAGCCAATAGCACATGCAAATCTGATAGGACAGTTAACTGAAGCAGTTCAGCTTCCGCTCGAAGTGGCCATAGTAAAGGTCAAGGGTCACGCTTCGGGGGGGGGGATGAACAGACTATAGGCAACAGAAGGGCTGATGAAGCCGCAAAGGCAGCAGCCCAAGCTCAGATTAAATCACCATTTCATCCAAAAAATGAATCAAAGGTAGCAATGACGGTGCACATAACGAATGTATCTGACATTGATATCAAATTCCTGCAAAGTCAAACAACACAGGGAGACTTAGAGCATTGGAGAAAAAATGTTTGCACTCCTGATAAGGAAGGGATTATAAGAGATGGACAGGGTAGAATAGCACTACCGAAATTAGGGTTAATCATCCTAATTAGACATTACCATGGGTTATCTCACACCAGTTGTGCAAAAGTAGTTCAAGCAATTATGCATTGCATGCTTAACATGTGCCCAGGTAAATCCGCACAAATCAGCTAAGCACGATGCATTGACACATCCGGAAGCTCCTTTTCAACATTTACAAATTGATTTTACGCACATGCCGCCAATAGGTAACTTAAAATATCTTTTGGTAATTGTGGATCGATTCTCAAAGTGGCCTGAAGCATTTCCATGCGCAAAGGAAGATGCTAAAACAGTGGTAAAAATCTTAACGAAGGAGATTGTGCCAAGGTGGGGCGTACCGGCCAGATTGGAATCAGATAACGGGACGAGTTTCACGTCAAAGGTAACACAGCTCTTAGCAAAAGCGTTGTCTATTGATTGGCATTTTAATATTCCATATCATCCGCAAAGTGCAGCAGTCGTGGAGAGATGTAATAGAACACTGAAAACACGACTAACAAAAGCTGTACTCGATACAGGAAGAAAGTGGGTTGATTTATTGCCCGCAGTCTTGGCAGAAATACGGATGACCCCATCTTCCACGACAAAATTGTCACCGTTCGAGGTACTAATGGGTAGACCTTTCCCGACCCCGTGGGTCAAAGGCCGGTCTGGTATTTCTTCTTTGGGTGATCTTCAGGTGATCCAGGAAGACTACGTGACCTCCCTAGTAGAAAAGTTAAATTCGATATGTGCTGATGTTTCTTTGTGCCTTCCTCTTCCCTCAGAAAACCCTACTCATAACTTTGTTCCAGGACAAAAGGTCTTTGTGAGGAATCTGAAGCCAACAAAGGTTGGAGAACCAAAGTACCACGGACCAGCGACTGTGATTGCCGTAACACGGACAGGAGTTCTGACAGTGGATACACGCTTCCAGACTGAAGTTGTGTTCTTCAGGAGAGCAGGCAAGCTCCAATTTAACCTTAATACATCTCAGGGTAGAGAAAGCACTGACTAAGCTGAGGACAGAACTACCTTTTGTGAGGTAGGGGCCACCCAAAGCAAGAAGATAGGAGGCCCATTGAGCCAACAGTGCTGACTCCGTAGCTTCCCCTGAGGTGCATTGAGGGCCAAATTGAATCATTGAAATTATCCTAATCAATTTCCTATGGAATTCTTAGATATCAATTCTTACACTGCATGCACACTAGCAGAAGCCCTTATTGTGTTCGGCCCAGATCTTCTTAACGCAGTAAAAACGACCATAGGAATTGCGCCTGACCCAACGAGAGTAGTGCTGCAACGTCGAATACCAGGTAGCCTAATTCTGTATGCTTTCAGGCTAGAGGAGGGGGAATTAGTTGTAAGCAAGAGAGACTGCCCACATCCACAATGATTGAACCTAACAGGCCGTGGCATCCGTTCAGGCAGCCAGGTATGTGTGGACTGCGTGGAACAACAATTATTCTAGTCCTAATAAGTATAATAATCACTGGTATAATCCTAAATCAAGAAGTAAAATTAGAGAAAAATGAAACTCTCGCCACACGGCCAAAACGGGAAGTAGATGAAAGCTTCCCTGATAAAGAGACGATCAAGGTCACTCTTAGGGCAGGCAGCAGTGCAAGCTTCCTTTGTGACCCAATATCTTTAACCATGGGGGCAGCTGGCAATATGGAAGCAGTTAGGGAACAATTCGGAGAAAGTCTGTATATCTGCAAGGGATCGTGTAGGTGGTCAGAGGTAATAGCGTATCATGGCCCTGAAGCCCTAGGCACCGACCCCAGGTTTGAAATAAAGATTGTAAAGTTACCACAGAGAGTAATGTGGGATGGAAAACGTTGTGTATATTGTGGTAAGGCAAAAACCATTCCTATAGAGTCTCATCCTTCGCTTCTTGGTCCAGACCATAAGGAAAGTTATGCAGGGGTAATGAATGTTACCATAAGAGAGGTTACATTTCGAGATGAAGGAATTTACTACTGCGTATGGGCCTTATTGGGTAAAGACCGTTATCAGGAAGTTCAAATTAAAATAGAACCGCCAACGATGAGGGAAATAAAAGAAAGAATTAAGGAACTAAGTGCAAACCCGATACCCAGCTATTCAAATAAGCAAAGAGAAGCACCACAGGATATTGAATTTTTTATGGGTTCTAATCTCGACCAAGAAACTAAAAAAGTAAGAGTTGCAAAATCTAAATGTGGTGGTAATTATGCATGTGCCTTAGCCTTATTGCAGAGAGAAGTCTTAGCAGATGAGGTTAGAGGAGATTGTTGGGTATGTATACAGCTCCACTCAATGTGGAGAACGCAGGAGCTTACAGCAGACATGCTAGTAAATGGTAAGGGTGATTGCAATATGCCATAACAAATGTCTTTAATTGTACAAATGACTCTGAATATTCGAGAAGGAAGACCACCAACATCCGTAATGCGAGACTATAACTGTTCGTATACAGGAGAACCTTTTCAAGGTCCTGCCTTTTATGTAAATGCTCGTCCCACAGAATTATGTGTGTGTTCCAAATCAGGCAGACATATAGTAGGAATGTCCGATTGTAGAAATGAAATTACTTTGTCTCAGTCAATAACGGACATCATAATTGCACCATACAATATCTCAATAAAACTACTGAGGGATTTGAATGTCCATTTTCGATCGAATGATGTTAGCAAAAAGAACGACTGACGTCGACCAGGCTATGCTGGTTAGACGCACATCTAAAGGTTATCGTCCGAAAGATCAGAATCAAACTTGGGGATCCATATTTGATCATAACAGCGATACGGACGAGGATGATACTGAATGTGTTCAAACGCAGGAGTTAGAACCAGAACCAATACCGGTGATAGAAGAACCAAGAAATGTTGATGGACGTGACAATGTAATGGAAGGAGATAATGGGCTTGACGATTCGGTAATTGAGATTGGCACGGTAGATGATGAAGAGTAGATATAATTATGTTTATGTTTTCGTTTTTATTGAGGGTGATTGGTGTTGTTATGTTTTTATTGCAAATCAGTCCGATTGATCTTTTACCTCAAAGAGCAGCTTGCAAACCAGAAAAGCACATAAAAATACGCAAATGCAACTATCCTTTTATTAAAGATTTTGTATTAACCTTTTGATTAACCTTTTGTACTACTCTATATATATTTGTTCTTTAAAGGGACACAGGACTGCTTGTAAGACCGTTGGTCTGAAAGTGGCCATTGTGAGAATCTGTCCTGTCCTCTACAAATATTGCATCTGTGTTTAATACAAAGTTCATGTATCATATGTATTCATTCGTATTCATTCCTATTAATATTAGCTTCTATTCATATAAGATGTGCCTTTCATTCTTGTTGTTTAACCTCGTTGAAAGTTCTATCATGTCATGCTGTCTTATGTTGATATAAGCATCTGTTGTTCTCCATATCAAGGTTCCTAATGATGCCTATTGACGATTGTTCTGTTATTGTAATAATAAATATATAATCATATCTGATTGTTCAGGAGGAAAGACTAAACAGAAAGTCTTGGTGATTTTCCACTGTTTTGGTGGTTTTATATGACGCCTCCTGAGGCAAACTTATTCTCAACTCAACTCAACTCAACTTTATTTATATAGCGCTTTTTACAATTTTCATTGTTACAAAGCAGCTGTACATGAGACACATTTAATACAAGTATGAATTCTAAAGCAGCCCCCCCGGCCAGGCAGATAGTGCAAAACAATATGCAAACGGTGGTGAGGAACCCAAAACTCCCATCGAGAAAAAAAACCTCAGGGGAACCCAGGCCCAACCAGGGGATTCCAGTTCCCCTCTGGCAAAAGCTGCTGCCTCTGCACAAGCTCATCAGTGCTTGCACAACAAGGCTTAATAAAAATATAAAAATTAAAGATTATCATTAACAATCTAATAGCATTTGAAATGTTGTAGAAAAAAAACAAAGTTGTCGCGTCCTTTATCCAGCTCTATCCTCTTAGCACTTGTCAGGTCACCGCTTCCCATTCTCAGCTCTGCCATCAGGTCTGGGCATGAACTGCATCCTGCGGTAACCTTGGAACAAAGAGACAAGACTGGCTGAGAGTAGAGTACTGTTCTGCACTCTTTGATGCAACAAGTACATCATTTGTTGTTGGATGTGTTCCTGGTTCCGGTTGATCTAAATAATGCAGCCTAAATCCTCTGAGGATTAATATTATGGAGGTGTAGTGTATGCAAGATTAAAAAGATGAGTCTTTAGTCTAGATTTAAACTGACAGAGTGTGTCTGCCTCCCGGACCGTGCAGGGAAGAATATTCCAAAGTTTAGGCGCTAGATAAGAAAAGGATCTACCACCTGCACTTGATTTTGAAATTCTAGGTATTACCAACTGACAGGACCCCTTAGAGCGTAATGTACGTGGTGGTCTGTAATACAATAGAAGTTCATTCAAATACTGCGGCGCTAGACCATGTAGGGCTTTATAGGTAATAAGCAAGATCTTAAAGTTAATGCGATGCTTTATAGGTAACCAGTGCAAGGTTGACAGAACCGGGGTTATATGCTCATACTTTTTTGTACGTGTAAGAACTCGAGCTGCCGCGTTTTGAACCAGTTGCAGTTTTTGTAATAGGCCCGCAGGGCAACCACCTAGAAGTGCATTACAGTAATCTAGTCTTGATGTCATGAATGCATGAATTAATTTCTCTGCATCTGACAGTGACAGCATATGACGTAATTTAGATATATTCTTAAGATGGAAAAATGCAATTTTACAGGTGTTTGCGACATGGCTTTCAAATGAGAGAGTACTGTCAAATACAACGCCAAGATTCTTAGCTGATGACGAGGATTTTATGGAGCATCCGTCAATCGTTAAGCAGTATTCTTGGTTGTTACGCATAGCAGTTTTCGGTCCAGTAAGTAACACTTCTGTTTTGTCCGAGTTTAGTAGTAAAAAATTGTTACTCATCCACATTTTTAAGTCAACTATGCAATCCTTTATTCGATGAAACTGCTGGGTTTCATGAGGCATCGAGGAAATATAAAGTTGAGTATCATCAGCATAACAGTGAAAGCTAATTCCGTGTCGCTTTATTATATCTCCTAGAGGTAGCATGTATAATGCGAAGAGCAGGGGTCCCAAGACTGAGCCCTGTGGTACACCGTACTGGACTTGTGATTTGCGGGACACCTCATTGTTTATTGCTACAAATTGAAAACGGTCGGATAAATAAGACTTAAACCATTTCAATGCTATTCCGTTAATGCCGACGTAATTTTCGAGTCTATGTAGAAGTATGCTGTGGTCAATGGTGTCAAATGCAGCACTGAGGTCTAGCAGCACCAATAACGAAATACAGCCACGGTCAGACGCTAAAAGCAGATCATTTGTAACTCTGATCAAAGCAGTCTCTGTACTGTGACATGCTCGAAATCCAGACTGGAATTCATCATTAATGTCATTCCTTTGGAGGAAGGAGCATAATTGAGTTGAAACTACTTTTTCCAGAACTTTAGATATAAAAGGTAAATTCGATATAGGCCTGTAATTCCCTAGTTCTTTAGGGTCGAGTTTGGGTTTTTTTAAAAGAGGCCTTATAACAGCCACCTTAAATGCTTTAGGCACATGTCCTAATGTCAGAGATGAGTTAATAATACTAAGAAGAGGATCTATAATTTCGGGGAGCATTTCTTTCAGTAGTTCTGTAGGTATAGGGTCTAGCATGCATGTTGATGATTTAGATGATTTAATGATTTTAGACAGTTCATCGTGATCTACTGTAGAAAATAATTGCAATTTCTCCTTAGGGGTGCTGTAGTTAGTTTGTTCAGCGGATTTCACTACAGGTTGCATTGTTATAATTTTTTCTCTTATATCTTGGATTTTACTTGTGAAGTAGTTCATAAATTCATCACTGTTATGCTGATAATCAGAATCTGACGTCGATGACGACTTATTTTTTGTTAATTTAGCCACGGTGTTAAATAAGAACCTAGGGTTGTGATGGTTTTCCTCTATTAGTGTTGAAAAGTAGGCGGATCTAGACGTTTTTATTGCATTCCTGTAATTTCGAGTACTATCCTTCCATGCTATACGAAATACCTCTAGATTCGTTTTCTTAAAGTTGCGCTCCATTTTACGGGATGCTTTTTTTAGAGTCTGAGTGTGTTCATTATACCACGGTGTTGGGCTGCTATTTTTAATTTTCTTTAAACGCAGAGGAGCAACTGTGTCTAATATTTCCGAGAAAGTAGAGTTAAAATTTTCAATAGTAGTGTCAAAATCGTCAACGTTATTACTCATGCTGGATATTTTAGACAATTCAGGCAGATTATCGAGAAACGCATCTTTGGTAGTTGAAGTAATCGTTCTACCATATTTGTAACAAGGAGTTTGATTTGCAGCCGTAGGCCATTGAAGCAAACATAATATCAGATAATGATCCGAAATATCTTCACTCTGCTGAACGATTTTAACATCGTCCACATTTATACCATAAGAAAGTATTAAATCTAAAGTATGATTACGAAGGTGAGTGGGTCCTGACACATGTTGACTAACGCCCATGGAGTTAAGAGTGTCTTTGAAAGCCAGTCCCAAGGCATCTGTATCATTGTCTACATGGATATTAAAGTCACCGACGACAAGGACTCTATCTGCGGCCAGTACTAGTTCTGATAAGAACCCACCAAAATCTTTAATAAAATCTGTGTGGTGCCCTGGAGGCCTATATACAATAGCTAGAATAAATTTTAAAAATGTTTTGTCCTTAGTATTAGGTGTCGATACGTGAAGTACCATGACTTCGAAAGAACTGTACTTAAAATTAGACTTCTGAGAGGTAATAAAAGAATTCTTGTAAAGTGCAGCGACACCTCCCCCTCTACCTTTTAGACGAGGCTCGTGTTTATAGTAATAATCATGGGGAACGGATTCATTTAGAGTAATAAAATCATCTGGCTTTAGCCATGTTTCTGTCAAACAAAGCATGTCTATTTTATGATCGGTTATCAAATCGTTAACAAAAAGTGCTTTATTTGAGAGAGATCTAATATTAAGCAATCCGAGTCGTAACAGCTGATTATCTGTATTTTGTTCATGTTTGATTTGTTTAACGTTTATTAAATTACTTTCAAGAGGTTTACGCAATATCTTATGTTTGCTAATCCGGGGGACAGACACAGTCTCTATTTTATGTTGTTTGTAAGAAGGGATTATTACATGTTGTATATTTTGTGTATTCTGTAACGCGAGACGGCAAGCAGACAGTTGGTTAAGCCATTCTGTCTCCTTCCTGACCTGGGCCCTAGGTAGTCAGACTTTAGCATTATTAAGACTGTGTGCCAAATTTCTAGAGAGGAGGGAAACCCCATCCCAGGAGGGATGGAGACCATCTCGTTTCAACAGGTCAGGTCTGCCCTCAAAACTCTTCCAGTTATTTATAAAATCTATATTATTCTGCAGGCACCACTCAGACAACCAGCCATTTAGTGATGATAATCTGCTATAAATCTCATCACCACGGTAAGCAGTAAGGGGGCCAGAGAATATTACAGTGTCTGACATCGTTTTTGCGAGCTCACACACCTCTTTAATATTATCTTTAGTGATCTCCGATTGACGGAGTCTAACATCATTTGTGCCGACATGAATAACAATCTTACTGTATTTACGATTAGCCTTAGCCAGCACATTTAAGTTTGACTTGATGTCAGGCGCTCTGGCTCCCGGTAAACATTTGACTATGGTGGCTGGTGCCTCTATGTTAACGTTCCGGACAATAGAATCACCGATCACTAGGGCACTTTCAGCAGGTTTCTCAGTCGGTGCGTCACTGAGCGGGGCAAACCTGTTCGAGACTTTAATCGGAACGGTTGAGTGATGTTTTGTCCTGCGACTATGCCGTCTCACCGTCACAAAGTTTCCCAGCTGCAGGGGATTTTCAACCGGAACCGAGCTGTGTGCGCTAACATTGCTCGCATCCGAAGTGTTTTCTACGGTTCTTACACTCTTACTATCCTCAAATAAAGATTGGATGCGAGACTCTAATTCTAAAATCTTCTCCGTCAGCCTAACTACTTCCCTGCATTTATCACATGTAAAACCCTCGCCGCTGACAGAGAAGGCTAAACTAAACATATGACATGAGGTGCAAGTAACAACAATAGGAATAGAAGCCATAACTCACCGGGTATGAAGTGCAATCCTAACTTACCAAGGTTGCTTGATGAGTCTTAGTATATACACTTAAAAAGAGAAACAGTTAGCACACAAGACAAATAGGGGGAGATAATGTTTCACAATGTCAACAGAAGGCAAGCTAACACGCTAATATGCTAGCGGCGTTACGTTTCAATGAATATAGGTTTAAAATATAAAGTTATAAATAATTCGGCAACGACAGTGATATGTAACGATAGTAAAATACACTAATAATAAGACCAAGAACAAATGTGAGGTGAAGCAAGTGTCAGAGGATACAAACTAGCCGCCGGCAGCGATGCAATCAGGAACCGGAAACCGCCCAATAAGTATTAGTCCTACAATAATAAACTTTGGACTCTGATTGAACAAGCACTTGTGTCTGTGTCAAACTTTGTCTCCAGGATCCTGAATACTCTGTGTGTTCCATCGACTAGACTCTTCAACCGTAGAATATTGTTTAGACAAGGGGACGTAAGAAGTTTACATTCTTTCATTAGTAAACATGAACAATATCAGGATTATATTATATATGATTGTTTAATGACTAGAATATACGTGTTGAGTCAATGTATTTAAGTGCTGAAGTACAAGAACTTTTGATTGTGTACAGCTGCTGCTCATCCTCATCATCAGATCTTATGTGTTCTCATTGGTGAAGGAAGAACTGATGACATCACACATCAATTTACTCATTAAACTGGACATTGGAGAGCAGCTGTGTCTCATACAAACACTATTAGATTGAAACTTTATAAGGACACCTCATAGCACATGTCTGGTTCTTCTGAGAGCACATTATTCAACCAGAATTTATAAGTTGTTCCTCTGTCTCAGAACACTCACAACTTTTGAAAGAAAACTGTGGAAAGTATTTTGAAGTTTTCCCAAAATTAGTGTCTTACATAAGTATTTTTTCATATATCACTGCATCCCAATATATATAACATGAATCCTTTTTAAAAAGTTTAGATCAAATGGTCACAATTCATTTGGAATAAAGAAATTTAAGAACTAAGATCTAGTTGCAGGGAACTAAAGCAGAAGGTGGGATGGGTCTGCCTCATCACGCAACACTTCAACAGTTGAGTATGAATGTACTCTTATTAATGCACAATTCTTAAAGCTCACAGCTTTACTTAAAATAATTCCCTAACCAGCCAACAAATTCACAAATGGATTCACTATTTTTAAAGAGTCCATGTATTAAAGGAGGAATATCCATTATATGTCATAAACTATCACAGTTAGAGTCTAATGTCTCTCTACAGCATAAGAGAGCTGTGGCAAGAAGATCTTGAAATAAATATACCTGATAGTCAATGGAATTCTGTCTTTCAACTATTGTCAGAAGTGCTGGATTAACCACTAAAACCAGACCCAGTCATGGATGTTTTCAGTGTCAGGTGTGAAAATGCAGAACTCAACAGATCAATACAATGTGCTTGGAGCTGTAACCAGTACTCTGTGGTTCATGCAGTGCCATGTTGGGAAACTTTTCTACAATTTTGGTCACCTGATTTACTTCCAAGCATGACAGAAGCTCCATCTGATGCAAAGCAAAGAGCTCCCTCATAATATCTTCAGAGAAGTCATGATGTTATAGGTTATTCATTAGAACTTGATACATTTCATCTGCTTTGGTAGCAGAAAGCTCAACTAGATCGAAGAACAATGTTAGTGGCTCTTCTCTCATCCCGAGGCTTGCTCTAATATAAATGATCAAAACAGATTTTTTTACTGTCAGTTGTAGCTTCATCAACCATAACAGATAATTTTGTTCAACTTTGAAGGACATTTCCAACTACTCTTTCACATTTCATTTGCTATGTGTTGGCTGATTGTTTCATAGGAATGGTCTGAATGAAAAGTTCTTCCCATGTCTAGTTCATTCAAGACTTGGAGATCAATATTGTTTAATAGATCTGTGAAAGGCCTAGGAGATTTCACAATCTTGTAAACTGTACGAAATACCCTATCAGTATTTAAGAAGTGATCCCTTTACTTCAGAAGTCAATGTTTCCAATGTCTTTGGTTTTGCCTTTTCCATGGTTTTCTCATCTGCTTGGTGAAAGTCTGACATTCTATGCTTGTTCATCTTCTTACGAAGAGACTGCAGCTCTGCTGCTCGGTTTACACCATAGGCTGTAACTTTAACTTTGGTCCACTCATCTGCAATATGCATTTGGGCTCCCACCTGCACTTGGCCCAACTATTTTGTTTTTCTGGCAGGTTAGCAAGCCAAGTTTTTTGCTTTGCCACATTAGAGATGGATATTGTTTTTTTTTCTCCCTGAACATGTTAGATGTCCAGCATTCTGGGATATCTTGGTCATCATCTCCCTGTTAACTTGGGCCATCAGAATCATTGGCACTATCTTGCCCTGCTTCTGCCTCCTCCTCTCTAATTTTTTTATACCACAAAACATTTTGCTTTAAATTACAGTGAAATGAGAATCAGACAGTTATTATATCTGATGTCCCAAGCCAGTTTATTGCTTATAAACATTTCTATATGTAGCTTTACGCAACTATGTAAATCTATTCAGTATTAGGCATAACAGTTAAAGGTAAATCAGTGTTTTTCAGTTCAGTAAAAGCTCATTGTGATCATTTTTTTTAAACAGAAATTTTCAACTAATAGTTCAGTTTCATAAATGTCTTAATGTAAGTCTAGTGTGTCCAATTGTGTCGATTTATCAGAGAGCCTTTGAATGGGATACATAGGCCTGTCCTTCTCTTAAGATCTTTGACATTCTTGATGGAAGGGAAGCTACTGCTGTTATCTGACTATTTTCAAGGCAAAGTCTGTTTCTTTGTTTTGTTTTTATATGAGTCATTGCTGAAAATGAGGTTTCACAGAGGTAGGTAGAGCCAAATGGAAGTAGGTGTTCAAAAGCACTTTTCCCTAGATCAGGGTGTTCTCGCCTCACACACAGTCACACACAGTTTTCAAAAGTAGTCTCTAGCCCACGGTCTGTGGATAAATCCAATAGCTCCGCCCTCAGGTGAACGAGTAGCATGACACTGTTGCTTTGGGAAAGTGTTAATGGGTTTCTTACCCAATCCAGTTGCTCAGACTTCTCTCTTACATCAGGGTAGTATCATTTGAAACTAGAAATCACGTTAGCTAATTATCCATCCAGAAATGTTTTTACTGTGTCTCTCTCCATATTCTCACTTACAACGATGCTATCAAACTGAGAAAAACATAAAATCTCCCTCTGCACACAGTCTCTTCTACAGCTCTGCTTTTTTGAAAAAACCACCAACTCGATCATAAAGTTTTCAAATCGTAGTGTCCCTGCCTTGCAGACTGAGATTCAACACGTTCAGTTTAGTAAAAATATCTGCTAGATACGCTAGTTTGGCAATCCAATTATTGTCCTTAAACAAAGGCCACTGTCCCATGTATCCTTCCACTCCTCCCAGCACATAATTAAATACAGTTTTAAACATTCCCCTGCATGTGAAAGGAGCAATTTCCAAGGTATATAACTTTTTAATTTTAATAAAAAATATTAACCTACATAAGATCCGTGCAGAATTGACAAAGGATTTGGCAACGGATCTATCAGACGCAACCTGGAACAAGGCATTACTCCGAGTTAACGGGACAACGTCTTGTACTCACTTAGGTTTAATTCAATTTAAGATTCTTCACAGACTCCACTATAGTAAGGTTAAGCTGTCAAAGATATACGCAAATGTAAGGGACACATGTGAGTGTTGCCACTGTGCTAAAGCAGACTTGGTTCATATGTTTTGGGCTTGTCCTAGACTGATGGTTTACTGGACAACTATATTTAAAAAGGATATCGGGCCTAGTTTTGGGATGTCTGAACAAGGGGTGGTCATGTCTAAAAACTGTGAAGATGCCTGTGCTTTTACATCCCTATTGGCTCGGAGAAGAATTCTACTCGATTGGAAATCTAGTAAATCATCTTTAGTTTCACTCTGGCTCAGCGATGTTATTTTTTTAAATTATTTTTTGAAAAAGCAAATATTCTCTGAAAGGATCCTCTAAATATTTTTATTTGGTATGTTCTCCAATGATGTATCTTGAAAAGGACAAAGATCTCCCATTAAACTAAAAATAAAATTTAAAGACATGCATATAGTGAAACAATACGTAATCAGTGCTACTTATTTTCTACATTCCTCTTTGACTGTATTTTCTTGTCTTATGTTTTTGCTTATTCATTGTTCATTTATTTTGTTGTTATAAATCCCGATTTTATAAATATTTTTATATTTAAAAAAAATTACATTTGTTTTTAATGAGTTGTCACATGTTGTCTCGGGAAATAGAGAATGCTCACGACAATGGAGTAGAATTACAACAGGTAGCATTTAATGAAAGTTCAGGAACAGCGAACACATAACCTGAACAATAGCAGACAAGGAACTGAGGAACACACAGGGCTTAAATACATGAGGAAACAGAATCACGTGAGGGATTAATTAACTAATAAAGACATCAGACACAGAAGGCAAAACAATCCAGAACAGAGAACAACTGTGACAGGAGGGGGGTATTGAGAGAAAATGTGTAAAACCATGAGGAACATTAGTAACATGTGTTTGTAATTTACTGCTCTGTTCTTCCTCAATAAAAATATTATTGAAAAAAACGAACATACACACTAATCTTACTGTCCGGCTGATGAGATCGGTGGGTGCCTGTAAAATATAATACAAAACAAAATGATTTCAAGTATTTATTTACTATTGAACGTCTGTATGTTTATCATTTAAAACTTCAACTTACTTCAGTGTAAGAGCTGTCTATCCTGCTGTCTGTCATTTGCCATTTCTGGCAAATAAAGAGATTTCAGTTAAACTGCTTTTTCTACAATTTGTATTTGCAAGATTTTTAATTATCTTCATCGAAAGAATAAAACTTGATGAATTTCTCACAATGAAATGTCATGTTCATGGTCAAAGTGTATTTTGTTCTCCTTCATACAGTTAAAGGAAACCCGGGTCACACAGAAGACTTAAACATGGCCTACTCATCCAGTCATTCCAGGTTCAAGTTACCAAGAGTTGATCTTGTCCATATTTGCTGGTGTGTCAGTAAAGTTCATCTGTGAGACATGCTGTCATTTAAAAAAGGTGTGAGCATATACTTCGAAACATCATTTCCCAACAAAAATTAATGAATCTTGGTGATTGATGTCTTTCTGACATTGGGTTCTGACATGACACGGTCTTGTGCATGTGATACCTGTGCTTTCAGATGGAGTATAGTCAGCGTGTGCATGATGCCTAAATATCCCCTTTCATCGCATTCGTAGCAAACAAAATTTGGACCACTTTTGAGCAGATGCTCTGGGCTCATGCACACACTGCAAGTCTTCACTTGGTGGCTGTGCATCACCTGAAAGTACTGTCGCCCTTCTGCTGTTTCCAGTTTTGTGCTGTATGGCAACGATTATCACCTCTTCTGGGACGTCACCTTTAGGAGCCTTGTTCCATCTTCAACGTCTGTACCCGGGTAGTGCCTTCTCTTGACTTAAGTAATGGGATCAACTCCCCATCCTTCTAATTAATCTAAAATATCTTTATCTTCCAGATAGACGAGCAGGTACATGAAGGAAACAACATAGTCTATGTTCAACAGATTTTTCATTTTACTGTCATTCCAAAAATTTGCTTTTCACACATTTCCTCTTTTTCCATCAGCAATTCATATTCTTTCCCTTGTTATCATCACCATGGCTTCCTTTAAAACATTTTTCCACTTTTCTCAGTTTTTTTTCCCACTATCGTGTCCTTTTCCAGTTTATTACATTTCCATTTGGTCATCTTACTTCAGTTCTATATTTAAACGCTGATCTTATTCCTCCAGCCATATCCATGTTTGTTACTTTGTGTCCATCCGCCATTATCCACCAAAAAAAAAATGCACAAATCTAAAAAAAACTAAAGTCAAATAAAAAACTTAAAAATAAACACTTAGTAACTGCAAATAAAACAAAATAAACAAACGTGTGGTAAGCCATTCCTCAACCACTGTTGCCAGCAAACTCACACTTCTTGCTCTGGGTGGTGTGGCTGTGAGCGAGAGCTGACCGCACGAGCTCGCCTCATAAGGAAAAAGCGGCCAAAAGGCCACCATGTGTTGAAGAACTAAAGCTTACAGCACCTGGTATTCCCAGAAGGTCTGCTTGGCTTCAGAGACTTTAGATCTACAGACGGATCCAGAACCAGAGGAAAGATAGTAACACTAATAAATCTATTCTATCATAATCAAAGTGTCCATTAGAAGCACTTTGAGATGTGCTTACAGTCTAATGAATACTCCTTTTGCATGATATGTAGTTGGAAAGACATGTTTTAATGTGTAGCTTTTCCTAGATTGGTTGGGTGTTGGATAGTAACCCTTTTACCCTTCAAAAAACTAATCATTACAATTCCATTGGGCTAATATATGTATTCAGTTGTGAAAAACAACAGAATATTTTTGAGTAAAAACAATAATCATCAATATTTATGGATGCTGCAAACGATTTTTGACATGTAAAGTTACTCAAAAATTCATTATAAATATGTCTTTTAATAACATCTCGGACATTTGTATTTACAAATGATTCAACCAAATGGCGGTTTCATGGTATTTGAAGGTCGTGTCTTAACTTAAAACCGAAAAATTAATAAATAAAAACACTCATAAAACCCATGGCTTTAGTTAATGTCCTCCATGTCTTTTAAACATTCAAATCTATTCTGACCAGAACCAAAAAATCTGAGCATATCACTCCAATCCTCAGGTCCTTACACTGGTTACCAGTTACTTTTAGAATCAACTTTAAAGTATTATTAGTCTATAAATCACTTAATGGTCTAGGACCTAAATACATCTCAGATATGCTCATTGAATATAAACCAAACAGACTTCTCAGATCATCATGATCAAGTCAGTTAGAGATAACAAGGATTCACTCAAAACAGGGCGAGTCAGTGTTTAGTCTTTACGCCACCCGTAGCTGGAATCTGCTTCCAGAAGACATCAGACGTTCACCAACAGAAGCTTCTTTTAAATCCAGATTAAAAACACACTTGTTTAGCTGTGCACTCACAACCTGAGCACTGTGATGGTTTAAATCAACTGCACTTTTATTTCTATTTTTTTTTATATATACACTCACATTTTTTATCAATTTTATTGCTGTTTTATTGTTTCTTAAAAATCTAAAGTTTTTGTGATCTTAAATCATTTCTATTTTAAAGATAGATTTTATTTCTTTGTCAATCATTTTATGTAAAGCACTTTGAATTGCACTTGTGTATGAAATGTGCTATATAAATAAACTTGCCTTTCCTTTAAAAGATCTTTGTTGTTAGTTTTTTATAATTCCTCCTATAGATGGCTTTACCTTTAGTCTTCGTCTTCTCCTTGTTTTCATTACTTCAATCTTTTTTTCTTAATCACTGATAGAATCTTCATCTCGCTCCATATCTTCCTCCAGTTGAATTGTCCTTCTTTAGCAGATCCGTCCATTTCTTTCTCCGCCTTCTCCTCAAAAGTGCTCTGTGTCTCGGTCACCTTCTCTTATTGTATGTGCTTGTGTTGTGCATTATGTTCCTCTGTCTGCTCTTCGTTGTCTTTCTCTCCAACAGCTTTCTCTCCTCATCTCACTCGTTTTGTTATCCTCTTGCTGTACTACGTTGTCTCGCTTATGCAGCTGCCCGTCTACATGACTCTCATCATCGTCAAAACCGCATTCACACTTTTTTAAAACTCTTTTACAGTCTGGGCACTGCACCGCATTGCAATCCTTAGCAAAATGTCCCCTCTCCTCGCATTTGTAGCACTGAAAACCCGGGCAATCTTGCACGATGTGATCAGGGCTCATACACAGCCTACAGGTTTTAATCTGATGGCAGTGCATCACCCTAAAGAACTGCAACCCTTCAGCCGTTTCCAGATTAGTGCTGTACGGGAGAGAGACAACTTCTCTGGGGAAGCAAGATTTTACAAACCTCGTACCGCCTTCAATGTTCGTGCCCGTCTTTTAATTTCAGTTATTGGGGTAACTTCCCACCCTTCAAGTTAATTTAAAATCTCCTGATCGTCTATGTACGCGGGCAGGTGCTTAAATGAGACAACATAGACTCCATTTTGTAGTTATTGTGAATTCCTTAATCATTATATCATCTTCCAGCAATTCAACATCATCCACATTTTCTAAAGTCACCTCATGTTCTTTGTTCATTTTAGGTTTTACGGCCAGAATTTTCCCTATTCCAATCTTTTCTGTAATAACCTTTATTATGTCCTCTGCCCTCACATTAACGTTTGAAGTATCCATTGTCACTGTAGCCTACTTCAAGTAATCCTTCTTTGTGTATTTATTCCCTTGTTCTTTTTCTTTAGTAATCCTATCTTTTCGAAGTTCCAGTTTCGTTTACCGTGCATGTTCCTCCAACCATATCCAAGCTCATTACAACATGTCCGTCACCATTGTTCACCAAACAAAGTGTGCAAAAAGAAAAAGCTCACATCCCCGAACAGCATACACTGCCGGGAGAAATAACTTAAAAAATTAAAAATAACTTTAAAATAACCTTTTTAACTCGGAACAAAAATAAATAAAACACAAAATTGTGGTGAGCCTCTCATACCCACTACTGCCTGCAACTCACACTTCCTGGTCGATAGCGCAGCTCAGCTCACCTCATAAAGAAAGCGGCAAAAAGTCCACCATACGTTAAAGAACTAAAGCTTACAGTACCTGGTATTCCCAGGCGGTCTCCAATCCAAGTACTGACCAGGACAGACCCTGCTTGGCTTCAGAGATCAGACAAGAGCAGGTTTTTTTTTTACTTTTCAATAAAGTTTCAAATTTAGCAATCAGTAAATCACAATATTTCTAACATGTACTTAAAAACGTGAAGAGTTAAAGGTTCAAGTTTCAGAGGCCACTATTGACGATGTAGGAAATTGCAGCTCAGCCACCCCCCTCCCCCTCCCATTAGAGAAGCTACGGTTGCCTTCACAGGACAAAAGGGTCCCGTAAATGATTAACTTGATTTGCACACGGCCATGCAACAAGAAATTATATTACATTTATAAAGTGCTAAAAATTTACAAGGAAAAACGCAACTTCTCTTGATGCTCATGCTCATCTGTTAGCTAAAGCTAATAAACAAGCAGTTCGCTTATATAGCGGAAATTAGACAAACTTTCTGGTCCAGCAGAAAGCTGGCAACTTCTGGCAACGGCGTCGCTTAGCAAACCCTTTTCCAGCTTCAGTGCCCTCCGTGGAAAAGCCACGCTGATGATTATTCAGGTTTTCTGCCATTTTTTTTGTCTGGACTTCGCCTTGCTGCATCGTATTTTCTATTATTTGACGACATAGATTGTCGCTCTGTCTGCTCGTGTGCAGAGTATGTGTGGTCCGCCATTAGCGCAAATAAATATCACTTCTTACTGCAACAAAGAAACCGTTTCAATTTCTAATAAAAACACAAGAAGTAAATTGTGTTATTGTTCTTCCTCTTCTTCTGCTAATCCTTCGATGTAGTGACTTTGCAAGCTGCCTCCTAAACACAGCGGAAGAAGAACATAGTCCCGTGCATCCTTCATTTTACGAAACCGCCTTAGTTTGTCCGTGTAGTGCTACTATAGAAACATGGCGTACATTTGATAAATTACATGTAATGATGTTCCGTGCCAATACAGACATTTCAGATACTTTTCTGCTCTGCGTTTTAAGATCGTTTCGACATTCGTAACAATCTTTTCTCTTTTCGCCACCACTCTCCTCTCCCATATTGCAGTCTTCATGAACATTACTAGTAACTTTGACTTTTCTGTTTCTGCATTTATAGTGTTCGCCCAGCATCACTGTTTTGTTCCAGTCTGTTTCTTTTTCAAATTGTTGTCCTTATAGTTTTTAGAACAGTTCTTTACATTTCGTTTTGAAAGGTTCCAGTTCTTTGCAGTGTAAAAACATGTGTAAAAACCCTTCGCCCTCGCTGCCGCAGAGTTTACGTCCAGCACTTCGCTCTCTCCCGATCTTGTGTAAAATAGCATCTGTGAAAATGGCTCTGTGTCTGATTGAAAACTGTGAGTTTGCCAATTTGGTTTCCACAAGCTTTCCTTTCGTATTACTCCATATGTCTTTTTTCTTTCATGTCCTCATGTCTCTGCAGCCAGTAGTCGTTCGCTTTATGTTCCTTAAAAACAACATCTCTAAAAACAGCGTAAAACATATTGACAGAATATTCTTTAAAAACACAAATTTTCTCCAACCATAGTGTAAACATCTTCTCCTCTGTTTCCGGGTTCATCGCTTCAGTTTTCTTAATCCAGTCTTTAGGGATGGCGTTTTTGATCTAATCGTACTTGTTCATGATCTCTTCTCCCCACCTGGGCAACCCAACTGGGACCCGGCTAATTTTAACCGCAGTTTCCATGGTTGCCCCACATGTGTTAGCCCACATGGGGTTATGATGGGCCCTTAATGGACACCATATAGGCCCCACTTGTGTTAACCAGATAGCTCCCATTTGGTGTCTACAGGAATATGCCTAGATGGGTTAATGATGGGACCCAGCAAGGTCTTATATGGGTCTCTTATGGGCCACAATAAGAATAAATAGGGGCTAATTTATTTGTATATACTGTATAGTTTGTATGGGTTAAATTATTTTAACGCTACATCCATAAATCCAAACATTTAATTCCTGAAAATCCTAAAGGTATTTAATGAATCAAAACCAGTAATGCATGCTTTTAAGCAAAGTTTATTTCAATTTAAAACTTTTCTTTTGAACATAGATAACATAATTTGAAACTTTATAAAACATATGTATATTTACAACTTTGTGTATTATAATCTAAACCTTTAATACAATTTACAGGGGAAAAAAAACTGTGCAGCTCCTCAGTCCTCGGTCATCTCTCTCCCAACAGCCCTGTGAAAAGACAATAATTACTCAAGCATGATACCACTTTTCACAGTTAAAACAAGGGGTGTCAGGTTAGCATTTTGGTGCCAAACATCAAGATTTAAAATTAAAGAGTCTTTTACCCATCTTGTTCTCCATGTGCCCTTGCAGAACGATTTCCTCCCCTGTCCCTGGCACCGATTAGTCACTTTGAGACAGCCTTTTCTGCCAAGTATGGACAATTATTTGCATACAATCAAACTAATTCCACTAATATATGAACAAACTCAACTTGACCTCTTAACCCGTTTGTACATGAATGTTACTAAAAAACCAAGAGCAAGTAAACATACCATATACAACCTCAAACAGTGGGAGGCCCCGAAACTCCTGCTTTCCATGCCAGCAAACAAAATTTAACTTTCTCGCCTAGAGGTGGTCAAAAAGGAAGGCCATCATCCTTCTTGTGGCTTCATCCACAGTACTCCCTCCAATTTCTGCCACCAAAGCAACCTAATGGAAAATAGGACTGTCATTATTTGGTATAATAATTGACTGTGGAAAAACTCCCAAAGAAAGATGCCCAGGGTCCCTGCACATCTGCGTGAACGTGCATTATGCATGCTGCAGGGAGGCATGAGGACTGCTGATGTGGCTAGGGCAATAAATTGCCATGTCCGCACTGTGAGACGCCTAAGACAGCGCTACAGAGAGACAGGTAGGACAGCTGATCATCCTCGCAGTGGAAGACCACGTGTAACAACACCTGCACAGGATCAGTACATCCGAATATCACACCTTCATGACAGGTACAGCGTGGCCACAACAACTGCCCGAGTCACACTAGGAACACACAATCCCTCCATCAGTGCTCAGACTGTCCGCAATAGGCTGAGAGAGGCTGGACTGAGGGCTTGTAGGCCTGTTGTAAGGCAGGTCCTTACCAGACATCACCAGCAACAACGCCGCCTATGGGCACAAACCCAGCTTCGCTGGACCAGACAGGAGTGGCAAAAAGTGCTCTTCACAATTGAGTCATGGTTTTGTCTCACCAGGGGTGATGGACGGATTCGTGTTTATCATCGAAGGAATGAGAGTTACACCGAGGCCTGTACCCTGGAGCGGGATCGATTTGCAAATGGGGGGTCGGTCATGGTCTGGGGCGGTATATCACATCACCATCGGACTGAGCTTGTTGTCATTGCAGGCAATCTCAATGCCTTGCGGTACAGGGAAGACATCCTCCTCCCTCATGTGGTACCCTCTATGCAAGCTCATCCGGACATGATCCTCCAGCAGGACACTCCACCAGCCATACTGCTCGTTCTGTGCGTGAGTTTCTGCATGACAGCAATGTCAGTGTTCTGCCATGGCCAGTGAAGAGCCCGGAACTCAATCCCATTGAACACGTCTGGGACCGGTTGGATCGCAGGGTGAGGGCTAGGGCCATTCCCCCCAGAAATGTCCAGGAACTTGCAAGTGCCTTGGAGGAAGAGTGGGGTAACATCTCACAGCAAGAACTGAAAATCTGGTCCAGTACATGAGGAGGAGATGCACTGCTGTACTTCAAGCAGCTTGTGGCCACACCAGATACTGACTGGTACTTTTGATTTTGAGCCTACCTTCATTCAGGGACACATTATTTTATTTCTGTTAGTCACATGTCTGCGAAACATTTTGAGTTTATGTCTTATGGTGTTGACTCTTTTAGTGTTCATACAAATATTTACACATTAAGTTTATTGAAAGTAAAAACAGTTGAAAGTCAGAGGACGTTTCATTTTTTGCTGAGTTTACATATCCAGAAAATGCAGCCTTACTTTCTTTTGCACCTCCCCTTTCCCATCTTTTTTTCCAGTATCTGACTCGGTCACCTCAGTTTTAAAAAGCTTTGCTGTGGCTTAGACATAATTTAACCATTTCAGAAACATGACTCACTTGGGTGTTATTTGATATAAATATTATTATCAGCCGTTATAATTAAAAAACAGTCACGTTACCTGCTTTCCCAATATGCACACTTTAAACTGCTGCCAGTCAGGATGTGGGGCAGGCGGGCGGCGCTCGGTGTGCGGCGGCGACTCCGGATGCGCGCCGGGCCCTTCCCGCGGACCGCACCGGCTACGCGCCCCTCCTGAGCTAAGATCCGGACCACCCTCCCGGCGGGGTAACCGCCCTCCGGGAGGGTAACACTGTGGTTTCGAAAAAGTTGAAGTTGAATAAAGACCCCGGCCCCTCCGGGCCAGGGGCAAACCCATATGTTGACTACGATTTTGAAGCTGATGCTGCTACTAAACTCGGATGTAGATGCCTGGAATGCGGCAGGGAGTTCCCGTCAGAGCGGAGTCGCGGCATGCATAGACACCACATGCACCCCGAGGAGGTCAATAATGAGAGACTGGCACTCAGGGCCGGACGAAGGAAGCTCTGGACGGAGCGGGAGAAGTGCCTGCTGCTCGCGGCGGCCAACCAGATCTGGCACGCAGAGATGCGCAAATCAGACCT